>NW_019524908.1:149660-172070 GCF_002814215.2 Seriola lalandi dorsalis
GGGGGGTCAAGGGATTTAAAGCATGTTAAAGCTGTCAGTAATTTGAAAAAGGATTAAAAAATAACCCACTTGTACATTGCTGCTCCAAAAAGATGTTTCTTTATTTTAATCATTATCTGAATTCATCTCCCAGCATACACCATGAAAACATTCGGCTGCATCTCTTTTCTGCAACATTTTTTAAAAAGTAAAAAAATGAATATTTTTCTTATCAACCAGGCAAGCTTGACTATGAATTACAGAGGAGGCAGAGAGGTGGTCCTCCTCAGTTTGTGCTGATATTGGAGTGTGAAAGTTTTACATTTCTTTCAAAGAAATAATATAAAAAGAAACAGAAGAAAAAACAAGCTGGTCCTCTCCTCCCGTCTCTTGCAACAAAACATGTTTCTCATGGTTTGGCTAGCCTTGAGCCCTGCAATAAAAGTTACCTGCAATTATGAGAGCTAGAACAACTTGAACAATCTTGCCAATCCATTGTTTTTTTGTTGGATGATTTTGCGCTTTTTGTTTCCAGCATGTTGTGGTGAGTTGCTCTTAGGGTGCAATAAAACCTAACCTTGCTGCTGATCGCCTCTACAGTGACTCTTCCGGGGGAACATTTTTCCGTCAGAGCGCGTCCTCTGATATTGCAGGTCTCCAGGCTGGACTCAAGTCAGACAAAACGACCCTCATACCGGTGCAGACCATGCTGAAATATTGTACACACACTGTACCGTGACTACATAGAAACACAGAAATCATCCGCTCATTAAAGGTGAGAAGATGCAAATATACAGAAAATCTCTTTCAGATACATTTCTACTCCACAATCCACTTACAAACCACAAGCATTGTCCCTTTATTGTTTGTATTACACACAAGCCTGCGACAAAGTCATTCGCATTCACATACAGTATAGTTAGTACACCAAGTGTTCATCCGGTAGTCTCGTCAAATCTTTGCTGCTGCAAGTCTAACATCAGGCTAAAACTAGAGCTGGCCTGAGTTTACTTTGTGCTCAAACTCATCATCTATATCCATTAACAGTCATATATGTGATCCACCCACAAGCTAAGTACAGTACATCTGGATTTTGTGCAAATCAAAAAAAGAAATATACCAGTCTGTTTTTTTGTATTTTTTTAATATTTTTTTTAAATGTTTCTCATTAAAAACTGAGGAAGTCAGATGGTTTATCGACATTCAACTCAACTTGACCAACCTTTAATGAAGAAGAAGACAGTTTTGACCACACCGCCGGCCCTGTCACTGCTCCTTCCACACAATCACAGTTAAGACTGAAGCCCACACAACTCAGTGGCAAAAGGACTCACAGAGTGAGTGTGTGTGTTAGTGCTGGAGCGGAGAGTTGGCCTAACACACTACCTTCACAGGACAGAAGGTGCCCTGTTGACTCCTGCACGAGAGCTGGTTTTGAAACACACACACACACATACATACACACACACACACACACACACACACACACCTGCAAACAGACAGAAATCACTCATCCAAGGAGGCATTCTAAACTTGTTGTATTGGATGTATTGTTGGTTGTAAACTGGCACTGGTCAAGAAAAGTACCTTGTGGCACCAGAAAGAGGAAACCTGGGGGGTCCCTCTCCGGCTGTCTGAGGCCTGGACAGCTGCATCACCATATGGCTTTGGGGGAGAGGTCTGGCTCAGGTGATGGGAGAGAAAGGAGGAGGCAATTTGATCGTATGAAACCACTAAGATGACTTTTTCCGGCCACTTACACAGTGTGCTTTAAGTTTTAAAGTAGCCTATACTGCCATTTTCTCCCATGTGTCCTTGGTCCAGACCCCACCCTTCAGACCTCTGCCCGCCCCCCTGCTAGGCCACTCAGCTCTCATTTCTCCATGAGTGACAGCTGGATGATGCGCTGTAGCTCCTCCTCCTCTTGCCGCCGCCGCAGCTCCGCCTCCTCCTGCTCCCGGGCTGAGATCTCCATGGCGATGCGCAGCTGCTCGTCGTAGCTGCAGGTGTTCGGCTGCTTCTTAGAAGGGGTGGAGCAGAGGCTGGAGGGTGGGCGGGGCTTGTGCTGGGGCGTCCTAGGGTGGAGAACGGTGAGGGAGGTAAAGGAAAGAAGAACACAAGTTGAAATACCCCTAAGTGCGTTAGTTCCTGGACACATTCCTGACCCTGCAGGTCATAAAATTTCCATTAGATTATATTTATAAAATGTACTTTAGCGTGGGTTTGTAATTTATTATCACTGGAGCAAAGAATGTTTATTAACTTCATTTACAACTGTAGAGTTGATGGCTTGTTGTAAGAACCAATTATTAATGATTGATTACGTTGTTTAATGTTCAATGTTCTAATACGTCAGATGTTGCTGTTGGTTTATTAAAAATGAGAAACCTGTGACTCTTTAGCTTTTATGATTGATTTATGTTTGTAGCTGCAGAATTAGTACGTCATAGAAAGTCATAAAAGACTTCAGGGTAACATTGAGGAGGTTATATAAGAAAAAGACGGATAATACAGTCTATAATTTATAGTGTCATTTTGTTGTATGATTCAGGCACCAATATCACACTTACTCGCTCCTACTGTTACATAAATGTATAGGTACAGTATAAGAAAACAAGACTGTGGGGAACAAGGCAGCGTTTTTTGTAATTACTGGATATCTATGGGGTTTAGTAGTGTGAAGCAAAAGTGAAGTTTGGGGAAAATGGTATTAACAACCTTTTTCTTACTGTGTTATTGAAGTATCAGATGGGGAAGAACATCCCACATATCTTATTCTTAATGTGTAATTAAAATATTTAAAATGAAAATTATTAGGTTCTTTATTAAACATTAAAGATTAGCCACGTTTGATCCCTTCATCTATATGTTATATTATTATATTATTTTATCACATTATAGTCTGTTCCTCTTGGATGATAGCAGAAGCTTTTCTTTGCCGTATATGCTTGACAAAGGAGAAAATGTATAGGAGAACATTATCAGATATTTTTTCATTTCAAATCATAAAATAAAGTAGAAAACGTTTTATATTGTATTTTCTCCTTTATTAATCACTGATATCTGTATTTTACATTACACAATAATTAAAAAGTATGTGGGCTGTTATATAATGTGTGGCTGTTCTCCCTTTATTATTCTTTAATTACACCATAACAATAAGAAACTGGTGTAAATCTGGCTTGATATTATTCTGTAAATGTATTCAGTGGATAAAGTGACGTGTCTTTTAAGAATTAATGGAAAGATTTTGACAAAACATGGGGGGAAAACAATTACCTTTTCATGTAATGAAAGGTTGAACATGACAAGTAACTGTTTAATGATGGGAAAATGTGAAATAAGAATGACAAACTATTAGTTTGAAGCTATGTTGTATTTGTGTACTTGTTGTTCCTGATCTGAAAAGAAAAAAATTCAAGCATTAAAAAATAAATTTAGATCCACTGCCCTTTAATAATAGTTTACAACACTGAGGTGCTGAGCTCACTCGTCATGACGGTTGGAGAGATTTTTCACACCCTCACAACCAAGAAGTTGAATATTAGTTACATAAATCCCTTGACATAAAGAGGACAGGTTAAAATAACTTAAAAGAAAAGTCAAGGATTTTCTTGCCAAGTTGCACGAACTTTGAAGTGTAATTTTGTTATTTTTTATATATCATATTTAGAGCTAAGTTTAGTTCAGTTTTTGTTTTTTCATGGTCGACAACAATGTTTCCACATCCAGTTTCCTCTAACATTATAACTTTGCCTTAAGTAAACATTGCAGTAGCAATGTCTGTATATCCATCCTCTCGTCTACAAATAGGGACGACAGCGGGAGAAAACACAGTCTGAAGATAACAGGCTAAAGTCAACAACAGCACTGTCAACTGTGAAAGCAGGAAACTCTCTCATCCTCCCACTCTCTCTCTCTCTACAAACACACACACACTCAGTAGTGTGCAGTAGATAGGAGATGGGGGGAGAATAGCAGGATGGATAAGAGAACAGAGGAGGGGAGGATAAGACAGGAATACAGGATGTGAGTCAGGGATGGAAGGAAAGAACTGCAGGATGGAAAAAATACAATGGAAGAGAGCGAGACACTGAAGAATAACAATACATAACAGAAGTGAGAGGAAGTCAGAGACAATATGGGTGAAGGAATGGCAGGATATATCACTTTTCTGCTGACAGTCACGGAGATTTATGTTTTTTGAGGCTTCTCGCTCTTTTGAAGATAAAAGTCCCTTTATTTTTAACAATTGGTGCTTTCATCCAAGTTTATCTGCAGTCCCTCGTTGATTTACTGATCACAGAGGGGTTTGATTTTGGATGGAGGAGAGGGAAATGATGTATAATTTACAGCAGTGGACGGATGAGTGAATGTCATCAAAGAAGACGATATTTGAAGTCTGACCTCTCCAGGCGACTCGGGTCACAGGACAGGGGGTGCATTCCTGGCTTGCTGTTGGTCAGTGCCTCCCAGATGGTCACCTAGACACAAAGAGGAGGCCGCACAGGAAGTCAGAGAGCGAGCACAGGAAGTGGAGAGACAGAAGCATAGAAAGACAGAGAAATGGGGAGGCATGTAAAATGAGAGCATCCCCTCTACCTACAGGCCTTTTCCTGTTAATGTGTGCTAAAGCCCCTCTCCGTCACACACAGCTCAGAGACAGCCAGTGGGCTTGATTGTGAGTTAGGGGCTGACTGAATGGAAACTAGATTGTGCCTGGCTCTGGCTCTTCAGCACACAACGACTGATACTGCTATTAACATTGATGAGAGATATTTTAAAAAACAAGGTTAACATTCCTACACTGTTATCATAAAGTAAATAATAATTTTAAAGGTTTTGTATGATTTCACAACAAAGTGAGCATATTTTATATGGCTACTATTTTCAACAGTATATAACATGTTTTTAGTTTTATTTCCTGACCCAGGCTGGATTTACAACTGGGCAAAGAAGGCAACTGCCCAAGGGCCCCAGCCCAGACCCTCAATAGCTCTAAATGCCCAGGTGTTGTTTGTGTGACAGTAACTTTGTGATAGTCTGATTAATTACAAATTTGTTTGGTATTCCATTAAAGTATTATAGCACGTCTCATACTCTAATGTGAATAACTTCAATATCTTTCCAGTGTAGAATTATTGGCTGGTTTCTTGGCCAAGCAGACATTTTTGCCATGGGGCCCCCAAGTGGGTTAATCTGGCCCTGTTCCTACCTTCTGTCTGGCCCCAACTTTTATTTCAGCACACTGTGATAATCTAGTTTGAGAAACTTGAAGTTCAGTTATTATTAGAGTTATTAGTTTTATTGTCATGAGAGTCAAACTAAGCAATAACAGAAAGGCAACCATTTTAATGCAAGAAATGACTAAAATCACAAAATCCTTCTAATATAATGGATCATTCCTTATTGTCTTTCAAAGAAAACTGAGTATTTAAGAATCGTTAAATATTGGGAGAGGCTAAAAAACCACAAAAAAAAAGAATGATCAAAATTAAAAGAGACTTTTAGCATCATCAAAAACTCTGGAAAATGCTCCCAAACTCCCAAAACAAAGTAAGATACAGTAAATCTTTCTGCACAACTTCTCAAAATAAACACATTTGCAAGGACCAACATCTGTCTGAATTACCATAATACGTACAACCAGACATTAAAAAACTGTCTCTGTTTAAACTGAACAGGCGGGTCAACAGATTAAAGAAAAGTGGACATCCTATTACTTTTTTGTGGACTTTAAGTGCTTTCTGTCTCATTGGCAAGAAGAAAGTTCAGCGATACGCTACTAAACATGAAGGACAGTACTGAGGAAGAGGAAGGGGAAAGACGAGCTACTAAGAGCTTAAAAAAAACGTGTACACCATTGAGCCCTAAGAGAGTGTCTACAACATGTGTTCACATGACCAATTCTACTCTGACCCAGCATGGCTTCTTACCTGTACCTAACCACTCACTCCTCATGCATTAACCTAACCAATCCAACTAGCGAAGCAAACGATCGTTAGCCAATCAGAGGCAGGGTAGGGCGGGTCATGTCAACTCTATGGTCAGGTTCCTAAATTTACATCCGGTTGCTGTAGCATTGATAGCTAGTCGAAGGATAAAATCACAGTGGAGGAAAAGCGTATTGCAGTTTTTTATTTTTGCCAAACCACCAGCTAAAGAAAACACAGATGAAGTCGTTTTCGTTTGGGTGTAAGTTTTCCTCGGAGACAGAGACTGCCCCCGCCGGCACCCGTCGGAGTATGCGTTTGCACCGCCACCTCTGAGGACCCTGCTGCTAACAGGTGTCAACAGGCTGGGACTGACTTGGCGGCATTTGAGGAGCCTCTCCAGCCACCCAACTTCAATTTTCCGGCCAGACGTTTTGGGACAGAAACCTTCAGTCGTGCATTTAGCAATAACTTGGTTTGCCAAATGGAAATGGCTTCATGGCGGAGTGTGGTCAGGTTGTGTGTTTGCTTGCGTGAAGAGGCAGCAGAGGGTAACCGGTTTATTTGATGTCTGTGCCTGCTCATCTCTGTGGCCTCATCTAAGCGGACCTTTTCCACCTTGCATGGTGTGAAAACATGGCTATGCAATACCCAGATGACCCAGAAGAGACAAACTCACATCTCCCTGATGCATGTCCAACCTGACATTTTGAACTGATTGGACATCCATGCCTTTATGAGAAACTTTCCACCAACACCAAGGCCACATTTGGATTAACTACTGGAGCACATTGTCTGCAGCTCAAGGTAAGTTATGTGGTTTAAGCTGCCGCCGAGCAGTTTAATATTCAGCTGTCAAATACTTTTAACATCACGCTGATAAACTTTGTTGAAAAAATTTTCGTATTTGGATATGTTCTTGTGTGCCATGAGCAATGGGCTTTTGGGCATGTGTATTGCAATGTTATGGCATTATTGTGAGCTATTATTGTGCAATAGCAATACTGAGTCCTTTTCTATAGACCTGGCTGTTGTTGTTGTTATTGCTCCTGCTTTTTTTGGTGTGTGTGTAGTAGTATTGTTGTAGGCCTGTGTTGTATTTGTATGGGTTGTATGGGTTGAGGTAAAATGCTCCTCCTCAAGCTCTAGCTGTAATGTAACCTTGTGCAGTAAACATTCAATGTCAGCAGGATGGTCCTTTAACACCTGTCCTGGTGCAGAATTAGAGCTGTAAATAAAGGTGTTGGCACCTTTTTCATCCCTGTTTGAAGCAGCAGTACTACAGTTCAGGACAGCAGTGTGCTGGACATGACTGTACAAACTATGACACAAATCCTGAGCTGCAACCTTGCCTCTGTCTCCTCTACATTCTTCTCCTGTATCCAAGCTAAGAAAAATCAGAGGATGTTCTCTGACCTGTCTCACTGGGCCTATTTATATTTCTCTTTCTGTACCTTTGGAACAAGACCAAGGACTATCAGGACCAAGATCTCTGGGATTTCAAAACAGCACGTATCCACAGGCAGTGTTGAATAGGCATTGTTGGGTCTGGGCTCCACACATCACAGGCAATTTATTCCACTTATTGATTTTGCTTCAGTATTGATTGTTTTTATTTTGAAACTGGTCATTTTTTCCTGCTTCACTGTGTCTGTCTGGTCTTGCTTGACTTATTGGTAAATTTGTTGCTGTAATTTTTACTGGGTATAAGGACAATATTGTGCACCTCGGGTGATATGGCAACATGACTTTGTGAATCTTGAATCCTGAAAACCTCAAGTAAAACTTTTCCAATCTGTACTCATTTAACACTTTACAAGGAGTCACATATGAGCATATATTCATGTACAAGTGCAAGAGCTATAATATTCGACACAATCAAAGATGAGATAATTGACTGTTGCCAACAGCGTTTGTCCAATCATACCTTAGCAACCATACCTGGGCCTGGCCCGTCAAGTACTGGATTCCTCCACATGGAGACGTACTTGGAGCGATACTCAACATTTAAACCTGCAATAACTGCAGACCATCTGCTGAATGTAAGTAATAGCCATCCTCTTTTAGCTCTGTTTTTGATCTCAACCAGCTCCTGAGGAAAACACCTGACTTTTTAGCTGCTAAATGCTTTGTGTTCACCAGCAAGTCTCTAACCGAGCAAGTCATGTACAGTGGGTTTATCAGAACCTATTTTCTGAGAACAGCTGTCTGCTGTGGCTGAAAATGATGCCACGAGAAATAAGAAGTCTGCTGCCTGTGTCTAAAATCAAAGGCCAAATATTCCAAAAATTACTATAAACTTTTAGTGGTAGTCTTATTTCTGCCAACATCATCATTGAATCATCATCATGCAAGAATGGACAGCTTGACACACATAATAATAATAATAATAATAACTAAAGTAGGTGGGGCTTAGCACACACAAGATGATCTCTCAGGAGTCTAGAGTCAGCCCACCTGATCATATTCGGAGCCGGCCTCCAGCAGACTCTGCTGTATGGCGAACTGCAGCAGATCCTCCTCCTCCTCCCTCATGCTGTCTCTCTGTTTGCCACCTAGCATGGTGTATCCAGGCGGGGGCTCAAACACACATGGGGGAATCTCTCCGGCTCGACACGACACTACAGCACACAGGGGAAAGGCAAAGGGCAAGAGACAGGGGAAAGACTGTTATCTAACAGTAAAGGAGACTACACCAGACTGAAGGAGAAGTACGGAGAAGGAAAAAGGAAAGAGCAACTCCTGAGTGAAAGAGAAATCCAGACTAAAACAAGCTGTGATGGGTTTTCCCTCCACACTATTGTGGGCGTGATATATCCACTACTCAGCTGTGTATATAACCCAATGTAGGAACACTTCTTTAAGATAACAAGAGGTTCGTTCACAATAAATTATTTCTCTCCTCCGCACGGCTGCATATTTAAAAATGGCTGTTGGGATATTGATCAAGTGATAGGATGATGAAAGTAAGTCATTATATTACACACAACACAAAGAACATAACCTTGCATTCGAAGCCAGTGATAAACACTGCTCTTAACTCTATCAAGCGGCTGTAAACTCTGCTTGTTATCTGAAGTATGACCCAGGTTATGCAGTAAATGTTAGTGATAATTTATAGGCTACAAGAGCTTGTTGAAAAAAAGAACAACAAAGGATAAAGTTCTACAGCTGAGACAAATCATCAGCTGAAGAAGAAGATACAAGAAAGATGACACTGTAGTACAACAGGAAACTCTGGCGTGTACGGGTGTGTGCTCTCACTGGTGGAGCTGGAGCTGGAGACACTGGAGGAGTCACTGCCTGGAGACGGCGTGTCTGTCCTTGGGGCGTCTCTCTGTCCGTCCCCCTCCACCCCGACTTCGTTGTCAGCACGGCCACCTGTCCCCTCCTCACAGCCGTTCAGGTTGCTGAAGGTGATCCTAGCATTTAGGATGTGGTAGAGAGGGATCTCTGCAGAGGGTGGAGAGAACGACATTTATTATTGCAGTTATCTGTTAACTGTGTCTTTGTATGAGTCTCATCATCCATTTAATGATGCATGTCCTTACTTGTTTCAATTCTCTTAGTGTTAGTGATCAAATTTGCCATCTTTTCTGTTCACTTCTTTCCATCCATCACTGTATCTACTCATTAACTTCCCATCATCCCTTTCATTTAACCAGCCATCATTTTAACCTCCCTCCCTTCATCCTTCCATCTATATCACTCTGAGCGCTCACCGATCTTGACAGGGAAACCAGGCGGCAAGCGCAGAGTGATGAAGTCACGCAGCTTGGCGAACAGGGCATTCGAGATCGCCATGAGATCGATGATAGGCACCACTTGTTCTGCCAGGGACAGAGGATGGGACTCACACAACCACAACTTGGCTTTAAACCTGGAAATCAACACACACACACACACACACACACACACACACACACACACACACACACACACACACACAGTCTGTGAACACACTGATAAGCTGGCCAGTAACATAGGAAGAGTTTGTTGATGAATATTGCCAAATACAATTCTCACTTAAGTATAATTGAAGCAATTTATGCCCTCATTCAAGCAATTAGTTTTGGCCAGAGCAACACAAAGACATTGATTACATCAGCTAACAAAGTCTGTCCACAAGCCGCTGAGTCGTGTTCAAATTGAGCTCAATCAATGCTTATATTTTAACTTGTCGATAATGAACACAGGATTGAGAGGCAGCTCTGCAACTCTAAAGACTTCATCCTCATGATGCTCTGTCACTTTTTATTAAGTGCCAAAGAACAATGAAACTGGCTACAGAAAATGACAGACAGGCCGATATTCAGTTAGAGGAACACGGGGCAGATGACTAGAGGGCAAGTTGGCAGGTGGAAGAGAGAGACTTGTTGGCTTCATCCATGAGACTCGGTCTGACAACGTGATTAATGGGCATGACACTAAAAAACAATAAAACCAGCTATATTACAAAAGATTGCATTTTTATATTTATCCAGGGACTCCACTAGAGTAGCTTTTGTATGATTCACACTTCCAAAAAAAATCCTTATTTGTCTCATGCTGCCTGTTATGTAGCCCCTCAGTTGAGCTGGTCTCTTTACGGCCCCCCCTCCCTAAAGGCCACCTTCTGGACACCTGCCGAGCTGCAGCACCCAGAGCTGGTGAGCACCACTTTATCTTCTTAGTGGTGTGGAGGCTCTTGAATCAAACTGTAACTAAAGCAAACTAATTAATTAAACTAAAACCAACTAGCATAACATAATTGATTGGAAATAGCATATTCTCAAATCCATCCATACATGTTCGAACCTGTGATCCGGAATATCAACATTTGCAGAGATATTACAGTAGGACGTCTCTGTTCGGTAAATATTAGGCCCATCACTTACTTGTTGTGTGACAAAACAATGGATTTAGTTTTTCAATCACAAGCCATATATAATATATCATTTCTGCATATGCTCCTGTTAATAGTTACACATGTGGGAAAAGCATCTGCTGTCAGGAAATATCAAGCTAATGTTGCTAGCAAAATGTATAGTAAATCTGTATTTCTGCTTATTTGTATCCTGAAGTACATTAAATGCCTACAGTACCACTCAAGTAGAGTGTTTTGGGAGAATGAGCTGATTCCCTTATAAAGAAATAGTTTTTGTAGTGTAGTGTTCACAGCAGACTGATGTCTGAACTTTTTTTCTCACAGGGATTCTTTTTAAATCCATTTGCCTCGTTATTGGAAACTTTGGCCAGGTTTAAGATCGAGATCTGACACTGCAACATTATATATATGACAGGAAATCATTGACGGTCCTCAATGTAGTGAAGTCCCTCTTTGATTTCACATTTTCACACATTTTTTGACATTTCCTCTCAGTCTCTAAGGGACACTGCAGGATTCCTTCATTTTAATTTGTTGTTTTGTTTCTTTTATCGTGAAGTAAAGATGATTTGTCATGAGTCATCAAGCCGGAGCTGTGTGATAGACTGTAGAGACAGACTGTCTCTAATCGTCTGTCTCCTCCAGTTTTGGAAAAATTCCACTCCTGAAATGTGTGACGATGTGTCTGTGTGTTTGTTTATTGCCCACTTTCACTGTCTTTCACCTCAGGAGCTTAGTGGTCAGCTGTCATGGACGGCTGATTTTACACTGCCTGTATGTGTGTGTGTCTATTCTGTGTCCATCAGTTTGTCAGCTCTGGCACTTGGCGGTGAGTTTGGGGGGCGACTTCATTGTATGCATGGCTGCCTGTCTGTTTTCCTGTCAGCCTGTGTCACCTCTGGGTCTTGGTGGTGAGCTGGCACGGGTGGCCGATGTCCCTCTGAGTCGATGACAAACCGGGGTTGAAGTATTCCTCAGCCGTCAGTGCTGAGGGGTTGGTCACCGCAGGACTTGACATCTGGGTCACCAGGGCCTGCAGATAGTAAATAATGAATAAAATGAATTGAAATATTCCTGATACAACCACACTCTCACAAAGACAGTAAGGCTTTAACTCATTCGTAATAAAATAAAAAGGACTGTTAATCAATACCAGTGACTTAAAGACTACTTTACAAAGTGCAAAGATTTCTGGCTTTTAAAGCTCTCTTTGTTATTCTCTGCTATGTAACAAAAAACTCGACACCCACTGGGGTTTCAAGGCCTTCCTATTACCTCCTGACATTTTCAACCACTCAGAGAAAGAGAAA
This sequence comes from Seriola lalandi dorsalis, assembly GCF_002814215.2. Taxonomy (NCBI): domain Eukaryota; kingdom Metazoa; phylum Chordata; class Actinopteri; order Carangiformes; family Carangidae; genus Seriola; species Seriola lalandi. Next base: position 161,750 of record NW_019524908.1, read on the forward strand.
GATTTCCTCTCCAGCACAAAATTGAGAGCAAATGACAAAGCTTTCTTTTACGCCAGTGTTTTACATCATTACTGTAGATGCATCTCTTGGGTTACTGTGCTAATTAGTCCCTCACTTGTCAACTGTTGAGCGTGACTTTAATAAATCTGTCAAAGTGGGCACCTCACCATTAGAGGGAGACGAAATTGTTCTTCTGGCTGCAGATAATCATAGTCAAATGCCACTTTAAATTTTAGAGTTTGGCAAAATTGAAACCAAACTACATTACAGCTTTACACATGCACAAAATATCTGCAGAGCAAACATCAAACTGCAAAAAGCTTCTGCTGAGCGAACAGAAGTCTGGAGGGAGAAGACAGAGGCACAGAGAGTTGAAAAGAGCAGAGACAACAATGGGGGGGGGGGACAAGTAAAAATACAGAATACAAAAAGAGGAGTAGGAGGGAGGTATGAGTCATCAATGCTCTCCAGCAGGAACAAATTAAAAAACATAATCAATATTTGAGAGCAGACTGGAGCCGTTGAGTGATTGTTTTACTCTGCAGGCATGCTCTCCTGTTGACACAGTTGACTTAGCAGCCGGGGATCATACACTCACTGTCCAGCTAAAGAGGGGAGGCGGGGGTTACGATGTTAATAATTAAGATGATAATTCACTCACGAGGGCAATTGTTACGGTGCTGATTGTGATTACTATTATCACTACGATGGCTATTCACAGGATGATTATAATGATGTCTGCAAATACCTCTCCAGCCCACTTGTAATGCCAGCAGCAAAACATGTAAAATATATATGTACTACTGTTTTCAGGTGAAAACCTCCTTCCTCCAAAATCTCAAAAACATCTCGGGAAGCCAGGAAAAACAGATTAACTACATGTTGATTCCTAATTTATCAGATCAGTTTTTAAGTGGTTTTATGACATTTTCTCAACCCACTGAAACATTTAATCTCTTTCATTTAAACACAATAGGCCGTGTGAAAATCAGCAAAATTGTGTTGACATCTGAATAAACTTCTGACTCACCCCGTTGTTAGGACCCATGTGTTGCTCTGCAATACCGAGGAAGTTCTGCAGTGGAGTCTTCCCACCTGCTCAGAGACACACAATAGTGATGAGTTGGACTGAGAGGACACAGTTACACAATCACAATGTCTCAGTCCCGTTTGTACGACTTTTCCAAAGCCTCAGGTTTACGAACACTTAAGATGACCTGGAAAGCTGGTGCCCATTCATCATTCATTTATCTCCACCACAACTGTCTGCTGTCATTTTGTCCAAGATAACTTATGGCATTTTATTCAAGCTTTTGTGTTGTGGTCTTATGATGTGCTTAGAAACTGAGTTGAAATGAGCAAAGCCATGTTGTACTAAACTGAAATGAGTCAAAGTGACATGGAATATGATTTTATGTGAATAAACCTAAAAATTACAATTTTAAAAAACATTATAAATACACAGTAAAACCATTTCCTGTTATACATTTCATTGTACAACTCCCAACACCCTCTTTCTACAACTAAACTCAAATTGCAATCTACAGTGTCTGACTGTGCACAATATTAAAAAGCTGAATGTAGGAAAACTGCAAGTTAATGTCCCAGGCTGCAGATGTTTATAGAAACCAGAAATCTAAACAAGCAACAGCTATGTGATGATAATATAAGTTCTGAAAATGACAGATGCTTGGAGTCTTTCCTACCCTAAACTTTTTTTGAAATAGCAAATTTTCTTTTTTGGATTCTGGAGTCCCTGAAAACTTCCCTATACAATGTAATATCAAATTAAAAAGAAACATCTTTAGGTACAATTTATAAAGAGTTTAACATGTAAAACTTGGCTTATCTGCTTCATCAGGACAGTCTTGATGTACTTTGATCAGTCTTGATTGACAGTGACCAAAAAATCCATGAACTATCACTAGATAAATGTCATTGATTCCTGAGGGGTGACAGCACAATTTTCCAACCTTTCCCAGTGAGGAGAGCACAGATGAAAAAATGAAATTTGTCATGGGAAACAATCAAAACTGTGTTTACTTTAGCCAAAAATAACATGGTCATATAGGATCCCATCATTCACAGTAAGAAGCTGACTGAGAACATAAGATTCCAGTCTCTTTAAAAGCACCCACAATAAAGGTATACACTAGAGCGTGTGGGAATACCAACAGCCGCTGCTCATTTAGATATGACAGATGTGAGTAGCTTATTAGTATGTATCTTGTATTCTCAGACAGTACTGGTGCTGTGGCTGTCCTCACTAACTAGAAACTGAGTGCTAAAAGCAATGCAAAGGTCCATCAATTATTGTTAATGTCAGCGGTGTAGTAGAGTGGTTTATAAGTGGCTACATTTTGACCTTTGGACAGCCGATCTGCTGTTTGACTCAAGTCTGTCTTATACATACATATGTATATGTATGTATGTATGTATGTATGTGTGTGTGTGTATATATATATATATATACTGTATATCACTATAAGCAGTGTTAGCAAAATGATGGAAAAGTAGCACAAGGGAAGGGCAACAGGAGTGAGTGACTCATTCAAGAATCAGCAGTGCTTCCAAGAACACCTCACTCCTGCATATTAACAGAGAGCAGATGGGGATTGTGACCTGGGAGAGAGGGGCTCTCAGAGGAGCGTGTGATGGTTGATCCTGCCTGACAGTGACAATTCAGGGAGGGAAGCCTGCTAATCCTGTTTGATTTATGATCTGAACCAGAAAATGAGACAGATCCACCGAGTGAACATTACAGGCTGTTAGCCGGAGCCTCAGGGTGAGCTCATTGGGCTCAGGTGAGAAGGATTACTCATCAGTGACTCTTTCATCAGACATGTCGCAGCACTTAGGCTGGAAGTTACAGCAGCACAGCTGTGATAATGGAGGAATTCAGCTGTTGGAGCTGTGATGCGAGTGCACATTAAGATCATCCTAATGGCCTACGAGGTGACAATGTCTAAAGCTCACTTGGCGGTCAAGTACAGAATCTTAAACTTAAGCTACTAACCTTTTGTCTTGTTCTTGTTCTGGTCTGACAGATGGTCAGTTCTGGTCCTGGTGATGAGCTCCACGTTGGATGCTGCATACACCTGAAAGACAAGGAGGCCATTCACTCTTGTGCTCTGTTGACATTGGCTTTACTTCCTTTTTAACAACCTTTTTTTTCCTTTTGAATATCATTTGTTTCCTTCTGGTGTGATTAAAACCTAATATGCAGAAAATGTACAGTATGTTATCCTACACAGTGAAGTTACTCAATTAGTCCCCAGAAAGGTCAAACTCCATGCTAGAACCCCATGTTCTTATCAGCAAACTGCTATAACACTCAGAAATCCCTATATACTTATTTAGGATTTGGAAGGGGTTGCGTTTTATAGCGAGAATTGTAAAAACCAATCACAGACATAGAGCTAATGAAAATCCATTGTACCGAACCATGTTTTACAACAAGGTTAGTCGGGGTCTACATGTTGCCAAAACAATTAGGAAAAGTCATGAAGCATCAAAGTGAAACAACAATGTTGAGACTATTTTTAAGGTATTAAAGAGGACACAGGGTCAGGAACACAAAAGAGACATTAGGACTAGAGAATGATGGTGGCAAAGAGGAAATAAAGTTCCCAAAAATTAATGAGTTGAAACCAAGAATTGTGTGTACCATTATACCCCTAGCTCCAAGTCTGCAGGACAGAGGTCAACTTCTTCAAGTTACAGTCCACAGCACAACACTGGAATTCCTCACTAGTGACCATAAAAAGAAAATACTGATTAAAAATTGAGCAGGATGCTGACTCTGAGTTTACGCTGGACGACAGATGAGAGAAAGGAAGAAGTAAAAAGCGTCTGTCCGGGAGGGGAGACGCTCAACAGGAGTTGCCTGTTTACGTTTGTGACTCTAAATCAATGATGCAGAAAATAGATGCTTTTCAGGCAAAAGTATTTTACTGCAGAGCCTGTCTGAAGTGCTTTTAAACCACTAGTGACAGATGGTCCTCGGTGTCTTACACTTGTCTCCCATCGATCCCTCCAGGGGGTCAAGAAAACAAATGGGGTCAAGGTAATGCAAGTGCCTATGACAGATAGACTCCTTTTTTTTTAACTTGATTTGAGAAGCCACCTGGTGTTGTATCTGCTGATGAATATTTCTCCTCTGAGGGTAAAGATTTTGTGCTTAATTGTTGTATTTAAAGAAAAATCAAATTAAAATGACAGGTTCCTGAGATCCATCTGCCATTATTTTAAAATGAAGAAGGTTATGTCCTCGATTGTCTAAAGCAGTGGTTTTAAAATAACTTTGGGAATGATTCATTCTGGAAATTAAACTCTTCAAGTGAAGTGGACTTTCAGGAAATATCAAATTGAGCTCTGACAGTGGTGGTTTCTCTGGACAGTGTGAGAGATCAGCGAGCTGTCTGAGCAGCCTGTTCTCTACCTTGGCTTCATATCCATTCACTGTTTCAGTCTTCTCACTTCTCCAACCCAGGATACCCGTCTTATTCCTGCAACACAGATTCAGCACATCTCGTATCAGTTCTCTGTTCTCTGTTCTAGACTCTGCTCCAGTCAGCATAATGCTTTCAATCACAGTTGGTGTAGATTACTGGCCTAAGAGAAAATCATAAACACAGCACACTGGAGAGTAAAATCAACGATCTCCCCTTACATTGCAAGTCACAGGCTCTGGTTTTTCTCTTTAATATACAGCCTGAAAACAGTGCAGCCACTGTCTTTGTTGTTTGTCAGTGAAGATCAGCTGTTCGGTTTGCAATTAGGGATTCTGCCGAGAAGTTAGTGAAGCGTATCCCATCTTCATGTTCTGTTCACATCACTGAACTCCTTCTGGACCAAACAACAGAAAGTGAGATCTAGAGAGTGTTTTCCTCCCTCATTTTAGCCCTTATATTTTTGAACTAATAATATTTTTTCAATTTTGGGAGAAAGCCATGTTAGTGGCATGGCTCTAGGTATGATGCCATTTGGATGGATGGTCCACCACTTTGGTCCAGACTTAATTATCTCAACAAGTATTAGGTGGATTGTCATGAAATCTTTTACAGGCAATCATGTCCTCCTTGAGATGGTTTGTACTAACGGGTAATCCTCTGACTTTTCATCTCACACCACCATAGGGTAAAAAATTTAAATCTGTCCAATACTTTGTTTTATAACCAAACACTAGTTAGAGGAAACTTCTTGATTTAATCATCCCAGGTGGGTGTAGAAATGTGCCCACATACAGCCTCACAGAGCCGCTAGCATGGTTGTGGACCCTCTTGTCCTCCACTTAATCCAATGTCACATTATGTTATTATTATTATGCTCAGTTACTGAGGGCTCAGTAAACTTTCAACTTGTTAATTCAACCCTAAAACAGCAAAACTGCAGTGCTGTAGTTTTTGTGCATGGCTGCATAAAGACGTATTAACTCCAGAGGTGGATGTCCTGTCTTGGGTGCTTGACAAAGTGGTTTGCTCGAAAGCATCATAAATAGATTATTGGCATGTAGAGAGGAGTGCTGACCAAGGAAAATGCACAGAGGTGACACTGAGGTACAAGTTTGACAGGGAGAAGATTAGCCAACCCCCACCCCACTCCTCCATTCGCCACCTCTCCTTCCTCTCTTCACTGAGTTGTTCTCCTCGCCTTCTTACCCACTCATTTTTTATCTGTTACTATTCACTTCCAGTCTCTGCATCTCTATCTATCACTGGGTCACTTCGAGGTCTATTTTCCTCCCCTTTCTCCTCCTGCCTCCAAAACCACTGACTCCCTTTATTTTAGCTTACTTATATTGCTTCCTCCCCCATACTCCTTGTGTCCCATTCATCTTTCTCTCCTTGTTTCTCTCTGCATCTCATCTCACTCCCTCATCCCTTTTCCTCCAAACCTCTTCCTCCATCCTATTTGTTTTATTGCCCTTTCGTCCTCCTCTTTGACATTTTCTTGCCTCCATCTCTCTCTGTTGAAAATATCCCTTGTTCTGTCATGCCTCTCTCTTCCTCTCTGTCACATCAGTCTTATCTCACCACCTGACCAGAATGAGATGAGTTTTGTCCTGTATGCCCTTGCTTAGGCCATCTCTCTTCCCTTTTCACCTCATTTACATCTCTGCATTAAAGTCACTTTATGTAAAACTGAGATATACAACTGAACCCATAGCATATTAAACAGCTCTTAAATTGACTGCACACGAGTCACCTGCTCATCCCATTTACTTTTGCTGCTTTTCTCCAGTCTTTTCCTCGTCAGCTTGTATGTTGTCTGCCTCTTTCATGTCTTTTCGTTCTGCTATCTGCCTCTCCATCTCCATGTTCACTGGTGCATTGTACTTGCACTGGGGAGTTGAGTTTTTGTAAAGTGGTCTGAGTGTGATTCACAGCCTGAAACTAATTTGTCACTACCTCCACATCATGCTAATTTGTGACACTGGGACAGTGCTATTCTCTTTTCAACAGACAAAAAGAAAAGTATAAATGGGAAAGAGTTTAGAGCTTATATGTCTAATTATTCTCTAGTCTCTGGCCCAGTGTTAAAAAGACCCCCCCCCCAAAAAAGAAAAAATGGCTAAATGCTAAACTTTAGCAACAATAGACAACATGAGCTACCAGTCATACAAGAATAAATATACCTGTTTGTAAATGAGCAATCGTGTGTTCTGAATTCAACTTTTCATTTGTAACTAGAAGACTTTTTTTTTTCCAAAATCTTTGTAGTTTCTCTTCTCATTACAGGGACATTCCCTCAGCTTGGCTCTGTTGTAGTAATATCAGTAACATGATCTCATAATTAGTTCAACATGAGTTTTTGTCTTCTCCACTTTCCCCTCTACTGCTGCTTCTGTTAGTGTTTTCCTGCAGTTTGTGAATTGCATTTTGACAGCCAATAGAGAACGTGGCTGCACTTGTTCCACTCAGTTGTGGCCATGTGAGAGAGGGACAGAAATTCAACAGTAACAACACAAGAGTTATTTTCTCCACTCAGTTAAAAAAAACAAGCCAGCACGAACAGCAGAACATGTCCTGTGGCTGAATTTTATCACTTTTGCAGTGAAGCTAGTGCTGGTGGAGAAAATTATATTTATCCATGATTGTTAAACATGATGAAACAAAATGGTGAGACTAGAAAGAAGCCCCACAGATGCTCTTTGATGAAGATTTTATGCTTCATTTTCATCGCATCAGAGATTGACACATTACATCATCTCAGCTGGCGCAATTATTCACAAAAATAAGAAAAAAGTGTTTAGAAGAAACGTTACTGTAACTTCATATGCTGTACATCAGTATTGTGTCTGACCTCTCAAAGGCAATGTTGCGGGTGTCCAGCTGAGTGGTCACCACAGGGGCAGACAGCCTGGCTGCTACCTGCTCGTCGCTGGGCTGCGTCGCCCCCAGAAGACCCAAACTGGCAGCATTGCTGCTGCAGGCGCCCCCATTCCCCCGGCCAGGTGAAAGCGCGGTGAGAGATGAGACGCACAGGGTCTCACAGTACACCAGCTGCCTGTCGTGGTCCACCTCCATCACTTCTGCGCTGGAGTCTGCGAGGCAAGAGGGTGACAGACACGAAGAGAAAAATGAAGGCAGTGTCAGTGAGCAAGAAAGAGGCAGATTAGAAAATTGAGTGGGAAAGTACATCACTACACACATATCCAGGAGGCTGGAAGACACAAACAATAAAAAGTACTTGTAATGAAAAATCAAAAGAGATGATGATTGATGTCAAGAGACTGCAGATGCTGCAGATGGACTAAGAAAAGGACAGAAGTGGGGATATTATGCAGAAACTCAAAAAAGCCCAAGGAAAGGTCAGAAGAGGAGAAATAATTTAAAGTGGCGAGCAAGAGAAATATAAAAATAAAAGAAGAACTGGGTGAAATATTGCAGAGAGGAGACAATAGAGAGTCAACTGGTTGGAAAGAGCTGTGTTTTCAGGCTAGACAGGGTGAGAGAGAGAGAGGATCATCCTGGAAAGTAAAATCACACCTGCACTAGTTTTTTTGACTGTTTGCTCCATATCACATTTACTTCAAATTAAGCCTGTGTGACTGATAAATACAAGACAGTATTTCTTAAACTCCTTGTTCAACTTGGACCTGTGAAATCACATGAGCACCCAGAAGAGACAGTGTTGTCTTGCTGATTCTGGCGCCTCAACACCTATTTATGTACAAGGTTATAACACCAGAATACTAACTGCAACATTGCTGTTGTAGACTATTTACACCCTATGATCCTCCTGCCCAGTGATTCATTATTAACTATATCTATATCACACCCAAGATATCACATTTTTTGGTGTTGAAAGGGAGTCAGTGTCATTGTGTGGATAGAAAACCAAGGAGACAGCGAGGAAGAGGAGGAAAGGAAACATACATATTGCTTTCTTGCCGAGAGTTTGTTGAGAAGGTTGATACTGCTCTCATGACTGTTCTTTAAGCTACCACCACCAGCATGTTAGCTTAACTGAGTAATAACACCAGGTAATGATTTTACAAGGAGTTATGTGTACAAATACAAAATAGAAGTGCTTTAGAACTAAATGTATCTCATACACACACACACACATTCACACAGAGTGAGGCTCGAGTGTGACCTCTGACCTTGTCCCCTGAAAATGAAGCTCCGGTTTCCTCTCTGCCAGGTCATCTGTTCAAAGCCCATCAGGGTGGTGTCAACACGGAGACATTGACCACTCTTCCAAACTCTGTAGGTGTCGCTGGGGCAGATACGAGACACCAGGGGCACTAAGGGCAAACACAGATGTACTTTGAATCAATCTTTGCCATTACTAATGGATATGTACATGATTAAAATCTGCAGTTCTTTGTGTTTTCATTTTGCATCGGCACTTGTTGGGCTCAGTAGTCCATTACATCCATTCTGACAGGTGAATTTCAGCGGCTATATGTAACAACAGTAGTTTATGAATAGACATACCAGTGTTTCCTCTACATTCATTTAGCAGTGGCGGCCCGCCACTGCTAAATCATAGCCGCCACGCCTTCAAATTTCTTTTATTTATTTATTTATTTTTTTTATTGTCGCAAATGCACCACCGCCACATCTCTCCACCTTCACAGCCTGTGTGATGATGAGCGCAACAGCGGAGGGAGGGGAGGGAGGGAGTGGGGTGGTTGGGGGATCCTATTGGAGTTAATTACTCGCGAGAGCGCGGCCTTGAAAGTGACATCACGTCAGGCACCAGGTGAGAGTCAGAGAAGTGTAGTCGTGAGGAATAAGGCAGCGAATTACCGGAGAAAAGGTAGACTTAGTAGCCAACTCAGTGACGCTAACTTGGGTAAACTAATTGATAGCATTAAGCTAATATCTACACGTCATTATGTATTAAATGCTGACTGCATTTTCAGATGAGCTTGTTCAGATACTTCTCTAAGAAGAGAAAGACAACAGATGAAGAAGACGCTAGTCAGGTAGCATCATAAGCCTTTTACTGACTCGTAAATGATGATGGTTAGGTAAAAAATAGTATTTTAATGTTCACACTTGTAATCAGATGTGATGTGAGTGTAAATTATAGAAAGCTGTTAGCGTTACGTTACTCACACTTTTAATGTAATCTTATTAGACAAGTAACATTAGACAGGGAGGAGTTGTTAAAAAAAGTGGAGGAGAGCAGAGCACAGCAGCGGAGAGATGAGCCTGGGTGCAAACTTTGCCACTGACTCTTACCCCCCCCCCCGATAGCATGCCCCCACTGCTGAAAAAAATCCTAGAGGAAACACTGCATACTGTACAATTTCTCATGATTCCACTAAAGAGGCTCATACTGAAAATACAGCACAGTCACTTGAGGTTTTGCAAAGTACTTTGGATGAAAAGCCATTTACATTCTGCTGAGCAGGAAGTGTGTGAGCTTCAGTGTCCAGTACAACAGGAAGAAACAGGCTCTTCAGCCCAAGAGGGAGAAAATAACATGATTAGTTCTGACTGGTCAGCACTGGACTGTTTTACTGACTGTAATGAGACAAGGGCGAGACTCACCCCAGCTGGTAAACTCCCATTTCATCTCCACGTAGAAGTCCTGGGCCTGGACAGACAGCAGAGAAGGAGAGGGATAGGAAGAGAAATTAGAAGGTAACGGGCACAGATAAAGAGGAAGACAGAGAAACAGAGTTGGGGAGATAAAGAGTGATAAATGAAAATATGGATAGACAGAGAGAGGAAAAGGAAAAGAGTGAGAGTAAAGAGAAAAGAGTGAACAAGTGCGGGGATGCTGCTTCATTGTCTGTGCCAAAGATGGAGGAACTGGCACAGAGAAGTATTTGTGTGTGTGTGTGTGTGTGTGTGTGTGT
>NW_019524908.1:172090-270917 GCF_002814215.2 Seriola lalandi dorsalis
GGGGGGGGGGGGGGGGGGGGGGGGGGGTAGTTTTAATAATAGAACTGATGGATGGAGGGATGGAGAGGAGAGTGATGTGGGTGAGAACAGCAGCAGATGAGGAACATTGTGATGTGCTGGATGTTTGTGTACATGTGTGCTCGAGTGCGAGTATTCATAGTCATTTTCAAAGTGTGAGGGTGTTGTGTCTACTATGTGAGTATGCTAGTGTGTGTGTATGTGTGTGTTTGATTTTGTGTGTGTGCGAATCAGGAAGCCAGCTGGAGCACATGCACAGGAAGACAGAGTCTGTGAAGGCAGTTCTCTGCATCTTTCCTGCCTTTCTCTGCAGCTCTATTGCTGCAGCAGGTTCAATATGATCTACTGCACCTCCACACTTTCCTCTCAGGATTATAACCTGCTTTCAGTCTCTCCAGTCTGAGATTCTCCATTACTGCTATTGTGACTTTAAGGACGGCACTCCTTACCCCTTTAGGGGCTAGTGATGACTCAGATTACCCAGTTTTGCAACATGGAGACATTTGAGTCTATTTCCTTTGCCAAATAGTAAACAAAGTTATTCATACCTTCAAACAAAGCTAAGGATATTTTACCCTAAAACAAAAATAAATATTAAAAAGATTCATCTACATTTCAAATGAATGCATCTCTGCTCAGAGGTCTCTTTGATATGCTTTTGTAGTTTGTGCTTGTTTGTGTTTTGTTCCATGTGTGTAATCTTCATGTATGCCTGTTTGTGCCCATGCGTGTGTGTGTGTGTGTGTGTGTGTGTGTGTGTGTGTGTGTGTGTGTGTGTGTGTGTGTGTGTGTGTGGTCATGGGAGGGTATCTTTTTCCATATGTGCATCAAAGTGTTGTACGTGTGTTTGTGTGAAATCCCACTTGGCGCAGCCGCTCCAGCAGGACGGGGATGCCCGCCAGTCTCTTGGCAGTTCTCTGGTAGTCACGGTAACGAAGCACGAGACGCACCAACTCCGGATCTCTGGTGCTCACTGCCTCCTGAAGAACTGAAAGACAGAGAGAGAGAGAGAAAAAAGGAGAGTAAAACAGAGCCAATCACTCAGGCCTCATCTAAAATTTATGCACTTGAGCAATTTAAGGGGGCCGTGAGAATTGAAGAGAAACTGAAGTAGGCCAACGGAAAATCTGGTACGACCAATTACTGCAGCTTGCCTGTCATTCATCAGACCGCCACTTTGCTGTTAATCTTACAGGCTGCTCTACGCTTGGACAATTATACATCAATTTCCTTTCTTTTTCTTTATTAGCAAACATGTGAGTCAGGGTAGACACACACACTTACACACACACATACATATAGGTCTTTCTTTTCTTGTGAGGACACTTATTGATATAAAGCATTTCCATACCCCTTACCTCTAACCTAATCCTAATTCTTACCCTAACACTAAAACTGAGTCTTAACCATCTAACAAGCTTTTGAGGATATGAGGATCGGCCAAAATATGCTCACAACGATTCGAACTGAAATTTGTCCACATAACTACAAAAAGACATGTGCATATATACTCACACATGACATAATGATATTCTGCAACAACAGACTGAAAAGACAAATATTTCACTCTTAATTTATTCAATCCATAAAAAGCCTTACTTGCCATGTTACACAATTAAATAGTGGGGGACAACAAAAACCTATGATTGAAGGTGAGACATCGGACTCCAGTAATGGGTGTTATACCAGCCAATATAATTTCAAGGTTAAAAAAATAATTGATTTCATGCTCAGTCTCTCATAGCCAGACCTAACTCCACACCACACTGCAAAGTGCCAGCACAGACATGTCTGGCAGACGCCACCTTCCTTCTGCAAAAGAGCTGGTGAAGAGAAACATCATGAGTGTTTTTTTTTCAGAATCACTAAGAGGCCAAAACTGTGCTAACCATCAATGCCCATGTCAAATAGAGCCAGCGGGAAACACATCACTGAGGACTGTTTTGCAAATATAGTGTATGATGTATCGTACATTATATATTATCAAAGACTTCTTATTGTGACCAAGGGGGCCACTTACAAAAACTGCAGCATTTTCAGGTCATTTGTGATTGGGTTTTTTTCACTGGGTTACTGCAAATGATAGGCAATGCTGGGCAATTTAAACTTTTTGCTCTGCAAACATGCAAGACCAGAATACAATTTCTTTTTACTTTAAACAATAAATTAAAACACATCACAGAACAGACCAAGGAGGATTACTGAGTGAGTGTGAAGCCCTACAGAGTCTGGTACACACACAGGTACAGGTAACATTTTAACATCAATAAATGATAACACTGTACAATAAATGAGCACTAATTCCAAAAGACCTGTAGTTACCAATGGAAAGACAAAGGAACATATCAGAAACTAGTTAATTAGAAGCCACTTACTACTTATTAGCTCCTGATTTGTTTCTTGGTAACAGATTAAGATTTTGTTATTATGATTATAGAATTTGAAAAAAAAAAAAAAAACGTACCCATTTAAGACAAACACTTAGCATAAGAATGACAATATTTTGGTCTGCACTGTGGGAAATGTATTTCTGTGTGGAGAATGAACTAGTGTTCACATTTATCTGCATAAATCCATAACATTTTTATCCCCCAAAGAGGTAGAAGAGTTCATGGGAAATGTGGTCATAATATTAACCACTAGTGTGAGACAGAATCTACTATTCCTCTCCACCGTGGTCTAATTGTTTACTCTAATTATACCACAATATCATCTTTGACAATATATTATTATATTATTGCATAAAATGTATGAACATGAATCCCCTTTATTTTGAAGCACATTGCAAACCCCCAACACACAGTTTAATAATGGGTTCTGTATACTGTGCATTATGGATGCTACCACAACTGTACTAACTTTCTACACACACACACACACACACACACACACACACACACTCGCACAGACTCACCGGTCCATCCATTGCGGTTCTCCTTGCTAACGTCAGCTCCATGCTGCAGCAGGACCCTGGTGCATTCCAGGTGGCCCAGTGTGACAGCCAGGTGGAGAGGAGTCCGACCACGAGGGTCCAGAGGCTCGAGATCAGTCTGCATTGAAGCAGCGGAGACAGAGGGAAAGAAAAGTCGTAGGGAGGGGAGAGTATGAGGGAAAGGACACAGGAGCAGACAGAGAGAAATGAAGGAGGAGGAGAGGAAACTGGGGTTAATTGTGTGTCATTGTAGCGCTCTCCTTGCTGAGACTTAGAGGGAGGGAGAAGCAGAAAAATATAATAGGAACACAAGTGCGACGATGACGACAGAGAGACGGAAAGCGAGACGGTGACAGGTGCTAATTGATCTGTCACCACTCCAACATGGCTGGGTGCTGCACTCCTGCATCCCACTTATTTTCTGGGTTGGGTGAAGTGGGTTTAGCGAAACACAGGCAGCACTATCTGCTCTTTTAACCTGGTCTCAGGGAATTTTATGTAGCCTTCTATCTGCTATTCTTTAAAACTCAGTCTGAATCCTAGCAGAAAAATGTTCCTCTTCTGAACATGTGTAACTGTGAATAACATTGCTGAACAGAAAGCATATTTAATGCTTGAGTCTTCGCATCAGCTTTCAGCTCTCCTCTGTATTCAGCATGTCAACAAGATCTCATTTGTCAGCCATATTACATTACTGTTAATCTTTCATATCAATCATACCATTACTGTGATGCACCAAATTAAAAGGAATTATTGCGGTCGGCTTTTAAAATCCTCTCAGACGTACCAAAAGATATTTGGTAGGCAGCTACAGATAATTTTAGATGCTCAGAATACTAACTCATTGATGTCTGTGGCTTTTGGTGCATCTTTGAAACAACCAGATAATTGGAAAAAAGAGTGTGTTATTAGGCCATTCTAAGCGATGTTTTTGCAAAGTGCATGTGTGTGAAATTTTAAGCCCAGCAACATCTTTTCATTTTCAAGTCAAGAGAGTTGTTCATTGGAGAAACACTTATTTGCCATCTTGACAAGTGCTCAGTGAGTTGACGTCTGTAAGCTAGCCATGTAGTAACCATGAGTTAGCAGGTCATTAGCTTAGCATAAAGACTGGAATCGAAGTGACAGCTATAGCCTGGCTCTGTGCAAAATTTGAAAAATAGACATACCAGCATCTCTAAAGCTTCATGTGTTGGCCAGGCGTTGTGACTTTGCAAAGTAATTCCAGCATGTAGCTTCCCATAAAAAGCCTCACAAGTATTATTTTTTACACATTTGTTATTGTATGGATTTAATGAACAAGACATAATATATTTATTACTGAGCTTTCGAGGGCCATTCTTATCTTTTTCACTCTGCTTCCAGTCTTAAATGCTAAGCTAATCTTTGGTTGTAGCTTCATCTTTAGCGTACAGAGATGAAAGTAGTATCAATCTTCATCATCTTTAATTCTTGGCACAAAAGCATTGTATTCAGTCACAATGGATTACAAGAATGTATTACTATCTTGTAGGCAATATGTCTAGGGAATTTTCCATTTCAGACATGTGAGCCAAACACTAAACTAAGGTTGGAAAGTGCTGGTCTATTGCAGGTCTTCACATGTATTTATAGGTGCGCTAGTCCAAGCGTGTTGGAAAAAAAATGACTGGATGAGTCACTCGTTATTGGCACCCTCTGCCACCCATTCTGCAGTTTCATTAGACACAGTAACATGTCATAATTGATCAGCAAGACTCCTACAATCCAACAAGTGTTACTGTGTCAAACAGCAACAGTGCCCATGTTACATACAATCTGTTTATTACTACATGAACTGTGGTGCTGGTACAGCTAATGAGATGTCATGTCTCGGCACAAATCACTTGACTTAATCAACTACTCGTTGTATTGCTCTGCATGAAACTGCCCATCCCTCTCTCTGTCTATTCCCCAGGCTGTTCTATGCACCACTATTTTGTTACCTCTCTCTGCAGTGTGCTCCCTCGAAATCAGCAACTTTTACAACACTGATCTCAGATCTGCCATCCAATTAAACAGAGCTGCTGACAGCCACCATTATCCAGCGTGTAGGCTGATCCAAGGTCAGTTCTGTCAATCCGTTGTGGGCTTGAATTCTAATTAAGGATTACTCTCTGAGATAAGTGGCATGACTTAGAATCAGCACTTTAATGAAGACCTTAAGGAAGCTGTGGGAAATGCTTTCTAGGAAAATTAATGAGATCATTTTGAGTTGGGTTTTTTAATGTATTTTATATCACTATTAACAATATATCAGAAATACTGTATAGCTGAGCAAATGAATACAAGGGGAAGGTCTGAGCACTTACTGATCCACATAAATCCTTAAATCAAAGCAGTGGAAAGGGAGGAAATTTATTGAAGATTAATTTTTAAGTAACTGAGAATAGACCAAACCAAAAAAGCAAATCAATATGAGGAAGCTGCCCTGAATGTTTACTGTTCTCAGTGTATGATATCCTAATAAAAATGAGTTGTTGCTACTGTCCAACACAGGTTAACTGTTCTGCTCTGAGAAACTGAGAAACAGAGAGAGAAAGACTCAACAGTTCAGGCAATATGTTCAGCAGTTACATTAACCATCAGTTCAGCCCTCTGTTTCTGCTACTCGATGAAGGGAAATGAGGAAAACCTCAAGGGACGCACACAAACATGGTGGAGGGTATGAATGCAAATACAGACACAAAGATACTCATACAAATCCTCACATACACACCACTCTGTCACTCTTAAAATGTTTAAATATGTTCTGTTTAGCAGAACTCAATAATAACAATATGGGACCATGGTTTCTGTGTGTTAATGGATGTACTATCTCTGTAAAATCTCTAACTCTGTCGTTAAGAGATCTCTACTCTGCACTGCTCTTTCAAAAGCAACCCTGCAGAGAAAGAGTAAGAGACTGAAACAGACACAAATAATGTAGGTAAAGAATTTTTTTATTGGAAGAAACTGCCTGTCAGCAATAGCTGTAACATGTAAGACATGTGAAGATGGAGAGAGAGAGATAGAGGAAGCAAAGAACGACAGATTGCCGTTGCAAGAGATGGTTATGGGAAATAAAGCTATAGGGAGGGGTGAGGAAAGAGAACGACAGTGAGAAGGGAGAGGAGGAGAGCTGAAGGAGAGAACAACATGGGCTGTCCCTCAGGAGTCATGGAGGCTGGGGAATAGAAGGATGGAGCGTCATAACAACGCAGGCGAAGATAGCAAGCAGCTTTGTTTAGTGGATAGCGAACAGAGTGCAGGTGTAACATGCAAATACACACTCAGTGCTGTGTGTGCATGTTTGACACAAGCAGCGCCTCAAAGGACACTGCAGAACATGTGTTTACGCAGCAAATCTGAATAAAGATAAAAGTAACAGGAGGAATTTTTCTAAAGTAAAGTGTCCATCATTTAAATAATGAGAGGCAGATAAAAACCAACTACTGAATATTAATAGTAAGTCCTGGAAAACATCTACCCCCCCAACATGGATGTGGTATTTTGGAAATGGAGATAAAAAAAAAAAGAGCAACAGAGAGACTGGAACAAGCTGATGGTAAAAACACAGACAGAGGGACAGAGAAAAAATTTTAATGGCTCTCCTTACATTCTTTGTCTTTTTGTGGCACTTTACTGTCTCACAGCTGTCATTTTATCCATTGCTCCCCTTTAAGACTCTGCATGTAATGTTAGTGATTATCAGTTAAAGCTTATTTTACAGCTGTACTCCATTTCAATTACTCTGAATACAAGAGCTGAGAAGCTGAAATGCAGCATAAAGACACAAGGGGAGCTGGAGATGAGAAGAGGAGAGGAGAGGGGGAGAGGATTGAAAGAGGGATGCTAACAAGGGCGAGGAGAAACAGAAATATGTGGTGAGGTGAAAGGAGACAGAAAGAGAGGGAGGGAAAATCGAGAAGGGATGGCAGTGGGGTTATTACAGAAGGAAGGGGGGATATAGAAGGAGACAGGTTGGGGAGAGTACATGATGCTGCCAAAAAACAGTCTGTACAATATATAACACAGGATGACAAGGAGACAACAGAAGAATCTAATGAAGTGTTGCCTCAGTAGCTGCTTCCCCTTCTCCAATGATGTTTCTGCAGTACACAAGGCTGCAGTTTCAGGACTCTCAGGACAGCAGATAGGACCACATATATTAATACCACGTATCACCAGATATATTGGTAAATGTTATGGTTATGGTAAGGGATAGCATTAGTGTTGCATATGTTTACAACAAATTGGGTTTCTGGTGTGGTGGCAGTGTCACGAAAAACCATAGTCCTGGAAATGCAGTCCTGAAAGTCCTGGAACTGTAGCCTCCAGGTCTGCAGATACATGCTACCCCCTGCTCCTCATCTGATCTAGCTAATATATTACCTGTCTTCTTGGCTTACATTTTTCCTGTAGCACTAATCTTTGATGCATTATATTACTAGGCACGCAGTGTTATTTGCTACATCCATTATCTTGGTCATGCAGTCTAAGTAAGCATGGCAAACTAAATCCTGAAATGTGGGTGCACATCAGCTTTTTGGTGTTTCATAATTATCATTATTCCTGTAGTTTGACCTTATTCAAAGTCAGAACTTGTTAACTGAGACCAAAGAGTTTCCTCGGCACCTTCACTATCAGTCCTGGGCTTTGTAACAAGTTGCTCAAAGGGAAACAGATGTTTCAAAGGATGATAGGAGGAGATATCTCCAATGTGGACTGACATTTTGATCCAGCAACCTCTCCATCACCAGTTCTCTGTCAATATGATTGGGAACCTCCACTGCAGTACGACACATACAGTACCCCTTATCAAATTGTCATATCATCATGAGTCAGTATCTGAAAAAATTTGCTATGATGACACCTTGAAGCGCTATCAGAAAGCAGTGTGATTTGCTGCTGTTCATTTGGTCCAATTTGCATCAGAAGTAGCCGGGACAGGTAGAGATTGAAAAGAGTGACAGGCAGTCAGAGTTAACTGAGCACAGACTAACTTATAATTTACAATGAGCTCTAGATAAAGTTCAAAATAGTACAAACTTAATTGAGGGAGGGGAGGTGTGGGCAAGCAGTGGTTCATCAAGCATTTTGATGTGCTCAGCAGCAACACAGAAACATCAGTGGCACCCACACACACACACACACACACACACACACACACACACACACACACACACACATACACACGAGCACCACTTAAGTCCACTCAGAGCTAACTTCCTCCCACTGCTACACAGTGACCTGCAGACATGCTGACATACTTACTCATTCACATGTGAACAACGCTCAGTTGAAAAACAAAACGCACAGACACACACACATGCACACACACGTAGTGGCTCACACATACACATAAACTGAGAACTATGATGAACACTTTATGAGTTCCCCTTCCACCATTAACAAAAGAGGAACTCTGGAGGAGATATTTGTTTTCAGCTAATGGGCCATTCTCTCTCTCTCTCTCTGTCTCTCTCTCTCTCTCTCTCTCACACACACAGGCAATCTCATTGGCCTTGTTTGACTTGTGTGGTTCGGTAGTTACAGTAGGGACATTATGTCATCCCTGCTCGTCTCTTGGCTCTCACTCTTCACTCGACAATAAAATCACAACGGAGGGCATACTGTGGTCACATAAAGTCTGTGGTGAAGGGTGTGCCACATGGCTGGTGACACATTATGTACAGTGGGATATTTCTGGAAAGATTAAGATTTTAAAAATTTGCTCAGACTACAGTTTTACCAATTACTGTAGGCTAAATATGAAGTTGGCTATAATTTCTACAGATTGTGCCTCCTTTCCTCAGCTAACATCAATTTTATTTTTAACATTTTGTTTTAAAATGAGAAATGTAGCCTACTGAATTAATCACAATGTATCTGATAGGCCTTTTCGGACATTTTAACTTACCATTAAATGACATTAATGAGGCTGTGTTCTTTTCAAGTGTCCAAGTAATAAATCAGTGTGACAGTGACCTTGCAATCACAACACCAGGACTCTGACACTGATGCAGCTAAAAGGAATTCAGGCATTATTGATTTTATAATTTACACCAGCGCTTTTCCTATACTGTAAAATGTTAAAATGCCTTGAACAAAAAAAAAAAAAAAAGCCTATTACCACAAAAATAAAATAGACTCTCACAGTACATAACTGGTGGGTTTTGTAAGCTGATGTTGGCTTGTAAAATACACTTCAAAATGCAGTGTGAATTTTAAAAGAAGAGTTAAAACAGTTTGGGAAATATGAGTATTTGCTTTCTTTTTACCGAGAATTATAAGAAGACTGATTCCACTTTCATTCAGGTATGCTAAATATGAAGCTACAGCCAGTATCCTGTTAGCTTAGCTTAGCACAAACACTGGAAACATGGGGAAACAGCTAGCCTGGTTCTGTCTCCGTTATATCTTATTTATGTGACAAAGCTTATTTCTCCAAATGTTGAATAATAATATAATCATAATCCATCCCAGACAGCATAATTTTACAAGTAAAGTTGTGGTGCTGCTACTACTGCAGAGATGGGTGAGTGAATGAATTAATCAACTTCCTTTTTAGAGCGAGCATCTGACCTAATGCTTTTGCTAAAGAATACAGATGACATTATCATGAGTATGCAGAAACTACAAAGCACTTTGTCCCACTCTGTATTTCACCCACAGAAAGAAGTGACGTTATAATGTCGCAGTGAGAGTCTGCTTTCCTTAATGGACGAATGGATAAAGTCTCAGCATCATGTCACAATGTTTCACTGTAAGAAGAAAATATTCTCGTTATCATGACATACAGTACAGCTCCTTGTTGTGAGAAGAAAACTTTGCATTTATAATGAGATGTAAGCATTTCTTTTTTTCTCACTGTGGCAGCCCTGAATGTGTTTGCATACAATTGTGACTTAATGGAATCACAGTGTTAACATTTTCTCTGTGTAGCCTCCATTTATCTTGTTTCCATTCTTATGTGCTTTCTTCATCTGTTTCTCTAAAACTTCTTTAACACCTCCAAAACTTTTTTTTTTTAACTTTTTCTTACAGATCTGTATCTTTGTCCTTGCTCTATTTTGCTTTTCTTTGTCACGCTCACAATTTATTGCTTTGTACCATTAACTCTTTATTTCATCTCTGTCTCCGTGTTCGCTGCCTCTTTGTCTTTACCGTCTCTGCTTAACCCATATCTATGTCTTATAATCAAACTCTTCCCCATTTATTCTCCCCTTCCCTCCCTCAATAGTGAGCTCAGTGGAGGTTGCATTATTGATAGGCATCTCTATCTGTGGCATCTGCTTCTTCTCCCACCCCCCTCACCCTCCCTCACTCCCCCCTCGCTCTGTGTGTGCTTGGTCTGATGCAGCTTGGCAGGTACTTAGGCCAACATCAATCTTTCATACAAACACCATACACACACACATAGACGTACACACGTACACACATACACACAGACAGACACACACACACAGACAGACAGACACACACACACACACACACACACACACATACATATAGACACACACATGTACACACAAAATTGTGCATATACGCATATAGCAGCTTTCCCAAAATGTTTGTGCATGGGGCGCACAGGAGCAGAGGGTGGTGATGGGAGGGAGGAGTATAAAAATAACTTTTCCTCCCCCCTGCCTCCCTTCTCGCCTCTGTGATTCTCCATCCAGAGGAGACTTTGACTAACGCTAGGCTGCCATGAAACCCTGATCCATTTTCAATGTGACACCGCTTCAGAAATAAAAGGACAGTACAAAACCTGCGTCACAGATGATAGAGTGAGCAGAACAAATGGTGCCGATAACCCTGCAGAAGAATAACAAAACCTCTTGAAACGTCTCGCGCTCATCTCAACACAGCCAGGATTCATTTCCACCTCTGCAGGTGCATTAAAGGACTGTGAATTCGAGCAGTGGAAATAAGACCAACCGTACCAAATCACGAAGTGAAAACACTGACCTACATTCCAGCATATTTAATGTTTCTCTGTTTCACTGCACTTTGTCTATTTACTGTCAGCCCCAATCTCTGCAGATAGATAGGGAGACAGACAGACAGAAAGAGACAGGCAGAGATAATGAAAGCACAAATAGGTGGCATGATGATGGACCTGTCAGAATGGCAACAGGAGCAAAGAGAGAGTTTCTCTGGTGTTTTTCTAAAGGTGCTGACACCTGTTTGTTGCAGTGAGCTGACAGACCTCACCAAAACACCAGGAAAGACATGTATGCAGGCCGACAGAGAGAGAGAGAGAGTGCGAGAGAGAGAACTCTTATTCTCACTCCTCACAATCACAAAGATGCAAGCGCACTCACAGATGGAGAGAGCAAATCTTTTGTTTGAATGAAGCAGACAGTGCATACGCTATAAAAGGGCATAATCACAATGTAGCCTATTGGAGTGAAACATCTCAGCTGTCCCTTTTTTGTGTGTGTGTGTGTGTGTGTGTGTGTGTGTGTGTGTGTGTGTGTGTGTGTGTGTGTGTGTGTGTGTGTGTGTGTGTGAGAGCATGTGAATTATGTAGCAATCTCAGGTAAACCCAGTGGTCTGGCAAGAAATGGTTGCGGTCAGCCTGAGCTAGTAATGAAATCACAGAGTCATTTTCTCTGTCACATTTAGCAATTCACTGCCAGATGTGCTGGCCACATCAAACAGATATCATGATGTTTTAAAATGTATTTGTTTACATTAATTCATGTATTTGCACTTGGGCAACTAGACAAACTTAAATGCCTCAGTTGTGCTAAAGCTGGTTCATTTCACTAAACTAAGGGTTAGAGCAGCGGGACAAATCCATAGATTTAGAAATGTCAGTGTATTGATTCAGGGTTATTTTCTACATCACATTTAGAAATACATAGACTTGCTTAAGAACTACACACTGTAGACCAAAGGTACAGATCTATAAAACTTCTGTTTTCCAGTCCACCATCACAAACTGTTCTAATCTGTCTGCTAAATCTCTTTTTTACAAAGTTGTCAGGATCTGAAATCTCATTCATACGACTGAAGAAATGTGTATTTGTTTAGACTAAATTGTGTGAGCAAACATGTACAACAATACAATCTGAGACAAACCTTATAAGCCATTATTAATATCAAATACTGACTAAATAGACATGGTCCTCTTTTTGCCATCGCTATAAGCACAAGTTGTTTATAACAATTTAAAAGGAACAGACGCAGAAGCTTGACTATTTTGAAGGGCTGCATCTTTATACGCAGACAGCTGCCAACAGCACAACACACTGCAGCCTGGAAGAGTTGCAGTCAGCAAACCACGTCTTTTTTCAGTAACAAAACAACTCTAAACCTTGAGAATAAGGCAAATAACCATCCATCCATCTACTTGCTAGCTCCTGCTCGTTGCACTTTTACGAGGCAACATGTAGGAAGATAACAGTCAATAACCACAGGTGTACACTGGGACAAGAACTGACTGGTTAATCACAAGCCTCACCTTAAGGCCTAACTCTCTTTTTCCCACCATGGTCCAATAAAGCACCAGTATTACTGCAGATTGATGCACCGTCGAGGTTGAAAGCAGATGAAGTTGATGATGTTCACCAACTAGCTAGTTTTCTTTCCTGCATAACTTTTTTCCCAAGGTGGCTCAGAAATATTAATTGCTAATAATTATATATTATTCAACAAAAAACCTTTTTGGAAATTCTGGACCACCACTCAAATCAGATAATGTTCCCACACAATGCCACAGTACGTCGACCACAACAATCCTACAACTCCTCAAGAATAGTTCATCCTTGGTGCCATGTCATCATGGATCGCTTCATTGCTCAGCAGCCGTTCAAGGTTTTTATAATGTCCCAGTTTGAGGTCAAGACATTTGCACCCTCGCTGAGCCTGCCCTGGGTGTTGAGGATTACTGCCAATCTGTATTTCTTTGTCGCTCTCTCTGTGAAAAGCGTTCAGTAATGTAACCATATGTGACCCCAACCAGGCCCTTGTGGCATCTCCTTGTGGCTTTGCTGTGCTGCAATTAGGACTTGGGTTTCATTACATTGAGGAAAGTAAGCGGGGTAAGAGTGGAGGTGATAGATGGATGTGTTTGATGTAAAGAGGAATGGAAGGCACCACGAGAAGCGGATAAGGAAAACTTTATACGATGGGTGGGTGTGATTTGAGGAGACAGGGAGAAGAGAGCTGAGAGGGCTGAGAGGACGCGGGGAGCAGGGAAGACAAGAGGCTTGTAGAAGACAGGTGCAGGCAGAGAGCAGATGGCTGGTGTAAAGATTCGGGCCTGGAGTGAAGGCAATGAACACAAGAGCCTTTATTTATGGCTCCATTCCCTCAAGCCAGCAACCTAGCATAAGATTTTAGAATGCTGATTTAACATTAGCACCTTGCCGAGGGCATCATAATCATACCATGCACTGAAGGAAAACGAGAGAGCTGGGGTCAGTCACAGAGACACACAGGGACAAAGAGCTGCAACAGAGAAAGAGAGCAGAGATCTTTGTGTCATTTCCTGCCTTTGTCTTGAGATAGAGCATTACTCCTTACATGGCCCTGTTCTCTTTCAATCACACTCTGCTTTTGCGTCTGTGTGCAGCCCAGACAGAATCTGTTCATGGTCAAAGTCTGTCATTATTTATTCCCCACCTCCTCTCCTCTTCTTTATTCTGTGTGTTCACTCCTGTCATCACCTTGTTTGTGCCCTGACTCCTTGCTTCAGTCTGTCAGTGAATGTTACCTCCTTGCTTTTCCCATTTCGCCTCTCTTTTCCTACATGGCTGCAAGTCTTCTCCTTGACATTCACCTTCTTTTACGGCTCAGCTAAAATTTCATGAAATCTCATCCCATCTTTTATCATCCACTGCTTGTTATTCTTCCTGTTTTACTAGTCACCCCATCTCCATCTATCTCCTTGTACTTCCTCTGTGGTCATCTGTGTGTCTGGCATTTATTCAATCACTCCCTCTGTTACTATGTTCAGTTTCCTCTCTCTGGCTTTGCGTCCTAACATTGATATCCAATGTACAAACTCTTCCACTGTAGCCTGTCGTGGCAGCATTTCTGTTCCAATCACTCACTCAAACATGCAATCTGTTACAAGCTGCTCATGGAACATTGGGCAAACACTGAAGCCCACAGAAAGTCTCACACTCCCATACCTTGACAAAACAGGCATTTTTAAATACTTTCAGCACTATCTCACACCAACCGTCCGCTGCATTGTTGTGCTGGAAGCAAATAAGAGTGCAATCAGAAAGAGTGCCGGATATTTGATGTGTGCACATAGTGAAATGAAATGAGTCTCATCGTTTCACCAAAGGGCAGGCAGGCTTTAAACAGCTCTGATATGGAGATGGCTGTAGATTACCTTTATTTTACTGTGGTATAATGCAGAGGTCAGTGATATTATACTGTTCCTGCACAGCTGAGTGGGAAATGAACTCATCAAGCATTATCATACAATATATTTGTATAACACTGCCTTGTTATTTGGGCTGTAACAGCATGGCTACAATGTGATATCCAAATGCCTATCGTGTGATATCATAGAAACTATCACAATGCACTGTATTGTATTGTATAATATATTGTTGCAACAAGTATTATGCATATGTCTCTCTAATAGTCTTTTTCGTCTGCTATACTGCTGTTCTGTCATGGCTGCTGCTCATAGCAATCTGCCTCCATGTCTTTGCTCTCTCTAAAGGTGGATCATAAACCCACTTCAGTTCAACAAGTGTGTATGTGTATATTTCAAATGTGGGCAGAATCTTTCTGCCAGCTGTCTATATATCAAAAAAAAAAAAAAAACTCATAATAACCAGTACTAGACACTCAAGGTCTGCATGAACTGGATTTAATCTGCCAGACCTGCCTCCTCATCTTGGCTTGATTCCCTCAGGGGTACTTATTTCCTTCATCTGCCGGTACAAGACTTCAACTTAATCCTTCTGTTTGTACTATAATCAGAAAATAATTGAGTAATCTTCAGTGTTTTAACAAAGTAATGTTCAAACAGTTATGACAAACCTTTGCCCTTCATATGTGGACAATGAGCAGGTCACAATGCTGTTTTTTTTTTTTTTTTGCCCAGAAGGAGCTTATGGCTAAAGCACATGAATTACCTCATCCTGTATCTATTTTTCAGTGGAAATGATATTTGCATAATTACAATCACCACCTTTACTGTCCCTGCTCCATGTTTTCCCTGATTTGGTTAGCGTATATGGATATTTCCGCAGTAGGTCAGTTATAAACGTAGGTTAGTGGCCTTGGTTTCATGTCGGCACTATTCCAATTTTATGTGTCCAAATTTAAGCCAATACATGTGTTCAGGCAGGCCAGCTAAGGCTGGGACAATCTTGGCAAGATAATATTGGTGTCCTGATTTAATAGAGTTGGCACTTTAGAAGCTGTAGAAAGATTTACATTTTGCATTTAAATCACAGTTAACTTTCTTCATTATTCCTTCCGTCTTCAACTTGCATCACTGGTCTGCAGCTATTAAAAAAAGATCCCTGTGCTGTCAGAATGTGTTGAACTGACCAGAGTCATGGAAGTGCCACAGTTATCCTTGTGCTTCTGGACACCTGTCACCAGCATCAAACATTTGCATGCATGCGTTTTCCATGTGTGTGTGACTGACAGAAGCTCAAGGTTGAAGCATGTTATGTGTGTGCTGTCCTACTTTACACTGTACATATAAACTACAGCCTCAGTTTACAATTTCATAAACTAGACATCAGATGAGTTCTGGAATCTGAAGCTAATATGATGATATTTTTATTACTTTAGTAGCTAATATATAAATTAATGTTTAGTATAAAATGTTTGACTATGCAAAAAAGGGAAAAAAAACACTGGGTTGTTCAACACATGCAAAACCATGATGCATACTTACATGTGTACACCCACACACAAACACACATGCAAGCAAGAGAGTAAGAGATACAGAGGTAGTTTGTAGTTACAGTTATAGATGAGGTTGAGCAGAAGTTCATCAACAATGAAAACGGAACAAGAAAAGACAGAAGTGAAGCTTTTGTTTTCTGCTGTATTTTACTACCTGTCTCCTCACAGTTTTCTCTGATCTGCCATCAAACGGAGCTGGTTGCTGGGAAATATAGAAAAAAATTATTATTTTCTCCCTCACTCCCTCTTTTTCTCTGACTATTTTGTTTCTGCTTCTTTTGACTTTTGAGTTAAACAGTTTTAAAGCTGTATTCCAGTAAAAGTAGACGGCACTTATATAATCTAGTTTCGTCAAGAAGCCAGGGGATTCATTGAAATAGATGATGGGTTGGCATAGGTCTAAATTTTGCATAGATCTAAGGACGTGTTTCATTAAGTTTCTACTGTGGTGGATATATGGTTTCAGCATCAAATCTTTTTTGATTCTGAACACTTTGGTCAATAAATTTTGGTTATTTCTTATACAATATCAGAAAGGGAACTATAGTACAAGGCAGTCTGTTTGGCTTAGTTTATGAAAATATTGAAGATATGTTATAAAGGTCCTTGGTTCAAAAGCACACCCAGAAGAGCAATAAAATTTGCATCATAAAATATTTATAGATACAAGGGTTCCTAAAAAATGAATGACTGTGAGGTCGAGAGGACTAATTTATTGAGCCTATCTGTGAAAACAAACACAACCAAAAGTCTCACTTTAGAGATCTTACTGTGAAAGTTTACCTTAAGCATGCCCATGTCAATAATTATTAATGACACAGATTGCAGCAAATTACAATTGAATTTTGTTGTACATTCGAGGTAGTAATTAAATACAGTATCAGTACCTACTGAGGGAAGAAGTCAACAATTCTGCATTACGACGGATAACAGTTTTTTTTATAATTACGAAGTACAGCACCTTAACAGGGTGACAAAATGGAAAGTGTATAATGGGGTATGATCTGTAGTGTAAATTAGTTACAATGATGCTCTACAGTACATACAGCTGGAAAACCAAAGTATAATTAATAGAAAGTATAGACTGTTATTATGAAAAAAAACCTGCCTGATAAACTGACTAGACACCTCAACTGGGACACATGTCCAACTATTACTTTGGATATGATGAATATCTTTTCACCTTCTCTTCTCTTTTTCAAAGAGACACTAATATTCATATTCACCTAATATTCGACATCCAGATGTAGTAAACGGCCACACCCATTGTTATGCCACATGCATCTTCACGCATGCAGCAAACAAACAGAACTGACAAAGACCGTCCTGCGAACCAATGAAGATGTCCTCATTGCATCAGCATAAATGTCAAAATCCAGCTGAGGCAGCTTGGAACCTGGTCACTAGTATTTAAGATCCTGAGATTATTGGCACTGTACCCTCACCTGTTTAACACTGTTCTTTTCCACTGTAGTTTCAACAGTTTTTTAGTCCTATTCTGTATGTGTGTATGTGTGTGTGTTTGATGTTATTTAAATGTTTACTGTTAGTTATTGTTGAGCCTTGTGACAGACAATAAAGTTATCTTGAAGCTTCAAGCTAAAGTGTTGAGCCAGTTTTGGATTTTGTCCAGTAGGATGGTACTGGATGAAATGTCAGGAGACCATCAAAGTCACTGCATTCACCTTCTGGGGCTCATGACTGTCTGCTTTGTGACAGAGTTCATGGCAATTCATCCAGTAGTTGTCAAGATATTTTCAAACAGGACTAAAGTGTTGAACTGACAAACTGGCAACTGACTACTGACTGGACATGCAGCTAGTGTAGCTAAAGATGGATCTTTCTTGGGAGTCTACATTAAACCTTAATAATGAATTCTAAACCAAAGAACCCATGAAAAGTCATCTGTTCTTTTTATTTCAGTGATGGGCAGGAAGCGAATGAAAATGAATATTCAACACTGGCAAAGCTACAAGGGTTTGAAAAGGTTTTGCTGTCTCCTCTGCCTCTACAGCATACATGGTTCATTTCCAGCTCCTCTCTCTATGAAATAGAGTATGTTACCTCTGACAGTGACTTGAATACCAAAGGTCTTACTTCGTTCTTTGAGCCTCTTCACTGTGAGGTGTGATCAGTTTTGCCATTTATTTCCCAACAGTTATAATTATGGTCAAAGGTTAAATATTAAATGTCACCACCACACTCCCTTACTGTAACTTACAGGGATTGTGGTAAACCAATTGATGGCTGCCT
This sequence comes from Seriola lalandi dorsalis, assembly GCF_002814215.2. Lineage (NCBI taxonomy): Eukaryota > Metazoa > Chordata > Actinopteri > Carangiformes > Carangidae > Seriola > Seriola lalandi. Next base: position 190,194 of record NW_019524908.1, read on the forward strand.
TTGGGACACTTAGGGACCATTTTGGTGTATAGAAAAGGCTTCCTCTGTTATCATTTTACAACCACAAGAAGGTAATAGTGTTCATGTGCCATCAAGTGTACATAAATGTGTGTGGAAGTGTGATGTCTTGAGACCGCTGCATGATGCAAGCACTCAAAAATCTGTTTAGTTGCTAACCTGCAGAGCATCTCTTATGTAATGGAAAAGCGCCTCAGTACATTTATAAAAAAAGAAAAAGAAAAAAGAAAAATGATTGAATTCACACGCATACATGCTCTTGCATAGTCACTCTATTTCTTACACACACACAACAATGTAATTCTTATCTTCTTATAATCGAGTCCCTCACCATGAGCTGAAGTGCTCTAATTTTACCAGTAGGTGAAAATAATTCTGCATTCTTTTGATTATGACAAACACCTCCTCTGGAAGCCTAATACATTACCTTAATGATTCCATCACTGTATTTACTGTGGTGGTTGGCAACTGCTCACACACATGCTTAGTATCCGCATTGTCTCACCCACTCACAAATGGTTTAGGTGCAGGTGGGAAGGTAGACAGCCTACAGTTTTGAGTAGATCACGCAATAATGCTGCTTACACACAGGCATAAAGCACCACTGACTCTGACAAACACACACACACACACACTCCACTCATAGATATATATACACACACTGCAATACAATCACACACAAAAACAGTCATTTGCATTTGGAATTTTTCCAGGAATAAACTCCTGATACAACTTCCCATGCATATTAATATTACAGGGAGGATGAATATTTTAAGCCCCAGTGCAGCAAATAACACAAATCATTGGCAGTTGTGATTTAAAAATGACTGACAATATGAAAATAGTCTGAATTCAAATCTCATGTCATGGTCTACAAGTGTCTCCCCCCACCCTACATTTAACAATTAACTGCGCTATTCCAATTTATTAACCAGACTCCTACATGAAGTGGTACATTGATGGCATCTACAACACCACCTATATAGGGACCCATACGCCCATACAATCGCTTATAATAAAGACACAGGCCTACATCTATGAGGGGAAATGTGTTTGATAGCTCCTCTCTGTCTCACCTGCTCGTTCGTTGCCAGCTCTTTCTCCAGCTGTCGGTGTTTGTTGTGCCACACCAAATAGTGGATAGGATAACGACTCTTCTCCGGAGTTTTCTTAGCAGAAATCATCCTCGGATCATAGTTTGTCTTGTCCTCTTTCTTCACTGTGGATTTTAAGGATACTTTTGTTAATAATTTGCGCTATACAATCAAGTCTATCATCCTTTATCGGCGGTGATGACCAAAGGCGTATAGGGGCAGCCTTACGCGTCAGGAACAGTAAATGATTCCCTGCTCGCTCTGCTTAGAATGAACGGCAAAGCCCCTTGAAAATCATTTATAGAAAGAACCCCCTCGTTTGATTGTCTCGGTAGATTAGGCTACACCTTTATTTCTTAACCAACCGCTCCTCCACCTCTTGCCTCCCCCTCTCTTTCTCCCCTGCCTACTCTAACACATCTATCCTCCTCCTCTCCTCCCATCCGGTGGTGACTGAGAAAAGATGCGTTGACAAGCTGCAATGAAATGTGCGCACACTCAGCCAATCCGCTGTCATGCTGCCTCATGAAAAGCACCACAGAAATCATATACGAATGTTTAAAAGGAAACTACATGCCATATCCCCCCGCAGGAAGTAGTGATATACTGTAGAGGTAAAAAAAAAAAAAAAAAAAAAGACCATAAAAACACTACATAATTAAATGCATCAATAAATTAAAGGTTAAAACATTTATTGCTTTTGTTCTATGTCCTTCAATTTTATTAATGATACAATGTTATTGCTATTTATAATTTATTTTATTTTATGTAAATCATTTTTTTTCTTTGAATGTCCAGGTTTAGGTGAGTGGGTGTTTGTCTGTTTACTGTAGGTAATAATGATAATGATAATGATAATAAAAAAAGTCAAAGGGGAAAAAGGGACCATGTGATACTCTAATCTGTGGCTAGTTTGCCGGTTTAATGACAAGGCATAATGTCAGAGATGTAGAATATCTGCAGTAAATATTAACATTAAATAATTACAATTGTGATTCAAGATAATAAGTGTAGGAATGGGTCCATAGGTTGTCTTAATTATGCTTAGAAATGTCTACCAACATTTTGGTCAGTGAATATTACACATATTAGTGAATTAACTTTCTGTACTTACTATTCTGTTTTGATGTGTCTGTGAAATTCATCTCACCTTTCAATGAATGACAAGATTATTTTTTGCCCCCTCACCCCTCCCTGCCCCTCTATAGGTAGGCTGCAGGGATGTTGGGCGTGTGTGCGGAAACTGACAGGTAGAAAGCTGCCGTCCCTCGGTGAGTTGCAGGCAATGCGGAGAACAGATTTAGTAAATATTCCGATATGAGGGTTCATACAAACAGTCACATTAACTATGTTCACAGAACTTACCACTAGACTTGGAGTTCAGTAGTGAACGTGGGCGAAGAGACCGCAGGAACAAACGGGAAATTCAACTGTCAGCTGGCCGGGAAAGCCGATCACACCACCCGGCTTCCGGGGATTCAGGGGCCGCATCGGTTGACGGCAGACGTCGGTCGGTAGCTCGGGGGAAAAGGGCGAGCAACCACATCATCGCCGACATCAACCTCTCGATTTCAGCCACTTTTCGAGATGTCAAGAAAGCTACAAAGGACAGAAGTCTGCGCCGACTGCAGTGCGCCAGGTAGGGAGGAGGGAAATAGATCAAAATAGACAACTGTACTGGAACAATACGTCGAAAGGGCGATATGGTGGGACAACAGGGCCGAGGCTGCTGTCACTGTCAGCGGGTCCGCAGAGCAGGAAAACGGCCAGGGCTTCCAAGCGTCGCTTAGGCCCAAAATAAACAGTGAAAATAGGCGTTATCACAACGGGAAATATCCTTAGCTAATAGCTGCTAAACGTTAATGTACCAAATATAGCTAATGGGTATGTATATTTATTTGACCAAGGCCATATGTGAGGGCGAACAGTATGTTTGCTGCAGTGAAAGATGTGAGTGTCAGATTTATGTCGCCTCACCACTTGGAGAGACGTTTGTTTTGATTTTCGTGACCGGGACAGACTTCTTAACACGTTAGCTTAGCCTGGCTAACGAGCTGGCGATTTTGACTCACTTCATGGCTGGCTATTATTAAACATTCAGCGTTCACTTAATGAACTAACATACAGTATCATTGTGATATTTCAATTTTTGTGTCATTGTTAGCACACGACTGCGGCGTTTTTAGTTTGTGTAGCTGGCTAGCGTTGCTAGCTTAGCTACAACGTTAGCTAGCATAGCTAACTTTTGCTAAACGACAAGTTGTTGCTAAGCTGATTCAGCTAACGCGTCAGCTACCAGCCAGTCGTTTTGACGGTACCTGCTATTAGTTTTAAAAATACACGTAGATTTATGAATCAAAAACTTGAAAAAATAAGTTACTGGATGAATGTTTATAGATAATTACCACGCTTTTATATTCGCACTTCTCCTCCACACTTGTCAAATGATATAGTCACTAACGCTAAGGGAATTTACATGAGCAAATTTATTTGAAAACCATCCTAAACTGGAATATTTAGCCTGATGCAACGTGAAGTTGTAAAGAAGAAACATTGAAAGTTCACTTGTCATGCAAGCATAGCATGTTACCCACACTGTTGTGTATGACATATCTATGACCGCTATAATCAACACTCATTTTTGTAGGTTAGATTTACCTCGTTGCTCAAACAACCTTGGTATCCCCCGCCCTTGTCTTTGCCTTGCATTTGTAGCCTCACATGCCCTCATATTTAGTTTGAAGCACTTGTTTATTGGTGTGTGTGTGTGTGTGTGTGTGTGTGTGTGTGTGTGTGTGTGTGGTCTTTGCATTCATTCATGTGAACATGCATTACAACAGCTGCTCTCTTCACAGCTGCCCCCCCTGATAGCAGTGTATGTGTGTGTGTGTGTGTGAGTGTGAGAGAGAGAGAGAGTTGTGCAAAACTGCCTATAAGCTTTAGGGCCCTAATGTTCAAAAATAGTGTTCAAGAGCTTCCTGGCTACACCTTGCTACTGATTTTACAACCTGAACCTAATCCCTGCTGCTACCTTCCTTTCAGCATCTGTTTGTCTGTCTTCCTGCCTTCTCAGTTGCTTTTAATCTGACCATCACTAACCAACCCCAGTTGAACCACTTTCCTTGATTGCCAAAGCAACTTAAACTATGGTTAATGTGTTATGTCACTGACAAATTAATTCTGTTTAGAAAAGGAAAAGATACATGTTTGTTATCAGGAAATATTTACTTGGGTTTCTTAAAGACGGAATGACTTAATTTTTCATAAGGGTGGTCATCTTTTTTGTGTTAATGAACCTGTTAATTGGTTGTATATTTCTTCTACCGTGAGCTCTCTGCATGTAGCCCCTCCTTACGACAACATGCACACACACGCAGTGTGTTCTGCAAAATGCTGACCTAGCCACTGGTGACAGGCCACCTCCCTACTACCCAGCTTTGTGTCATACTAGGGGATAACTTGATGGCATAGCTACAAAGGACAACTGATACTCCCAGTCCTAGCCAAGCCTCAGAAGGGTTTAATGTCATGCCATGGCAATCTGCAGGATTTATTGCAACAATGAATCATGTTGTCATGATGGTAAACTCTTTATTGAACACAGATGTAATTGTATTGGAAAATGAGGCTCTTGTGCAAGCATTTAGAGCAGTTTGACAGTGGTGTCAAATCTGTATATTGTGTCATGTTGATGTCAATGCTGTTGATGTTGTGACCAGTGTTTGGTTTAGTTTATAAAGCAGACCTTAGAGGGAATAATGTGTGAATTGAAATCAACCTTGTGGTGACGTGGACCTACAATTAGACCTACATGTTGCTCATGGATATTATAATGGTTATTCATGAATCGACCCGTTAAAAATTTACCAGTTAACAGTCAAATTATGTAAATACATGCAGCATTTACAGTGTTAATTTCAGCAAGAGTTTTCCAGACTTTAAATGTCAATCATTCACCATTAATAGTGATTATAATACATGTTTTGATGTAGGCTTAAGTGACAGTTATAAAAACAAATGTCAATGCTGTATTTACGAATTAGACCAACTTTAGGCTAAATTATGTCATGCTGCAGATTTGGCCAATACACTGCTGCCAATAGTCTATCCAGGTCTAATAGCTTAATGATGTAGCCTCATATTGATCCAGTGAGCCAAGCAGATAGCATAGCCTGTGGGAGTTTTTATATTTATTACACAGATTAAGGAATTAAATTGCTGCAGTCCGGCCTTTAAAGCCTACGGGCTACTGTTCTAAACTAGGCTATAGCTCTAATCAAAACCATTTTGGATCTGCTGCTACTTTTTTCTGCAGGCAGAATAACTTACAGCATGTCAGTTCATCTGATGATGGACAATTTTAGCTCCATTAATACCCTAAGCCCAGACAGTTTTATCCCGGCCTGAGAGTGACTAATGCAGATAGTAGATGTGTGTGTATTCGTGCATGCATCAAGTGCATGTAAGTGTATTTGTTTTGATATTGCAGACTGTGTTGGTTGTAAGCTGCTCATCACATCAGGGTCCTGAGGGCATAAACATGGCCCAGACTCTGTGACTAGACAGTGTTGGTAGACTGACATTGGCCTTAGTTGCTTCCCCTCCCATCCTCATCTCATTCACACACATCAATTCCTATCCTATTTTACAAAATGGGTAAGAGCATACAGTACACTTAGAAAGTATTCAGACCCCTTCACTTTTTTCACATTATGTTATGTTCCAGCCTTATGCTAAAAGTGTTTAAAATAATTTTGTTCACTCATCAAGTTACTCAATAGCCCGTGATGACAATGTAAAAACCGAATTATAGTAATTTCCGTTTGGTATTGTTAGTACCATTTGCTATGACATGAAATTTAATTCAGTTTGCAATTCCATTGATCATCTTTGAGATGTTTCTACAACTTGATTGGAGTCCACTTGTGGTAAATTGAGTCAGTTTACTGGACATGATTTGGAAAGGCACACACCTGTCTATATAAGTTCTCAGACTGTGCAAACAAAATTATCTGGTCTGAAGAAACCAAGATTGAACTCTTTGGCCTCACTTCTAAGCATCAAGTCTGGAGGAAACCAGGCCCTGCTCATCACCTGTCCAGTATCATCCCAACGGTGAAGCCTGGTGGTGGCAGTTTTTCAGCAGCAGGGACAGGGAGTCTTGTCAAGCTTGCAGGAAAGCTGAATGGAGACCTGATCCAGAGCACTCAGGACTGAAAGCTCACCTTCCAACTGGACAATGACCTTAAGCACACAGCCAAGACAATGTAGAGGTGGCTTAGGAAAAACTCTGTGAATATCCTTTAGTGCCATAGCCAGAGGCCTGAGTTGAACCCAATTGAACATCTTTGGAGAGACCAAAAAATGGCTGTCCACCAACGGTCCTCATCCAGCCTGACAGAGCCTTAGAGGATCTGCAGAGAAGAACGGCAGCAAATCCCCAAATCCCCAAATCCAGATGTGCAAAGCTTGTCGTGTCATTCCTGAGAAGGCTCAAGGCTGTTATCGATGCCAAAGGTGCTTCAACTAAGTACTGAGGAAAGGGTCTGAATACTTTCTCCATTTGTAAACATTTATAAAATTCTGGTTTCTTTGTCATTATGAAGTATTGAGTGTAGATTCATGAGGGAAAAATTAATTTAAACAATTTTAACATAAAGCTGCAACATAACAAAATGTGAAAAAATTGTGTTGGCTCGACTCTGACCTTCAACCTTGCTTACTGTGTATCATTTCTGCATTTTTGTACAACACTGAGGTGACTAGGTTTGAATAAATCTTTATAGTATCAAGCGAGCCCACCATTGGTAGGCACTTTATCAAAGCTGGGCTCTATGCATGCATTAGTTCATTAGGGAGTAACAACTCACGGAGTGAGCTGAGCTATGGAGAATTAGAGAACAACTCAGCATATATGATATACAGTGTGTGTATGCTCCAGCTTCAGCCTGGTATTTGGTATATTGCATCTTCCAACTGTAGCTAAAACAATTCCCAAAGGCTGGCTGATTATTCATGAGTCTTTTTTTCGTATTTTTATAGTGAAAAATTACACATATTGAAAATATTACTTTCGAGAATTTTAATGTCTAAATACTGTCTATGGTTGTAAGAAAAAATCACTACTATTATTGCAAAATTCAATTTGTCCTGATTGTACAGTACAATACAGTAACTCTTTATTTTCTGAAATTCTATTCATTACAAAACTGTTGTGTTAACACAACCATTTGATTTGATTATAAAGATGCATATCCTGTAAAATCTAGCCCTACTTTGCTGTCAATATGCATTGTACTGTAAGATTCCACATCCCTTTGTGGTTTCTAAAATACTTATAAATCTGATTGGAGTCTTGGTGACAGAGGAACATTGTACTTTGCACATTATGCTGCTCCTCATCTTTATGCTCACTTTGTGTAGCTACCTAGATATCGACTTATTTCATCAAACATTTCTTACTGCAGGGATCATATATTTGACCTAACCCTGAATGAAATCCGGGCAGGATAGAAGTGTAGATAGAGCACATGTCTTTCTAGGAAAAATGGTACCATAGTGTTGTTTAGTAAACTGTAATTTCGACCCTGTGCTACTAGGATATTGTGGGATTTATTGTATGAGGGAGTTTTTCATTTTCATGCAGCCTGGACTAAACTGAATGTTGTGGTGAAGAACTTAAGATTCTTTGCAATGCTGAACATACTAACCATCGCAAACAGCCTGTTTACAAAGCATGTGAATTCATCCACTTGTTTGTCCGTCAGACCCAGGCTGGACCAGTATCAACCGAGGGGTCCTGATCTGTGATGAATGCTGTTCGGTCCACCGCAGTTTAGGGCGTCATATCTCCATAGTCAAGCACCTGAGGCACAGCGGATGGCCTCCCGCATTACTGCAGGTAAGGCTGAAGAGAAATGAAGAGTGAGGAAAAAGGAAACAGTAGCAGGGAATGGCTGGATGCTAATCCATTTCAATCCATTAGTTTTTCTATCTGTGTTTATTTTTTCTACAAAAGTTTGTCTATTTCTCCATCAATGTTAAATTCAGAGCCGAACCTTTCTTGTATATATTTCTTTTAAGCTTTTTGATCATCTTAATAGCAATAAGTTCAGACCCTACCACTCAACAAGATTCTTGTGATGGTGGTAATTTTCTTGTACCTGGTTAACCATCACTGAGTCACGACTGTGTGTGTGTGTGTGTGTGTGTGTGTGTGTGTGTGTGTGTGTGTGTGTGTGTGTGTTTCAGATGGTTCAGACCTTGGCCAGTAACGGGGCCAACTCCATATGGGAACACAGTCTCCTGGACCCTGCTCAGGTGCAGAGCGGTCGTAGGAAACCCAACCCCCAGGACAAAGTCCAGTAAGTATACTCCCTGCAGGCTCAAGATTCACAGAACAACACTATCACAATATATATATTTTCCCCAGCAAAGGTGACAGGGGAGGGGGGGGCCCTGTCAAAATTATCATCTCAGAGGAATATTACATAACCTTTCTGAATATAGTTGGTGTTTTCACTAGCAAGGATCAATTGCACCCAGTTTTTCCTTAATGACCTCCAAACAGTTTCCTCTTGGATAACCTTCCTAATTGATCTTGATCTTCTCTCAGAGGGTGTCTTATTTAACTAAACACCGTATAGGTTTTGCTAATGTAGTGTTGTAGTACTTCCTTGGTTGAAATATGGCTATGGGAGGGTCAAGATATCAAGAATTGGACTTGTAGGAAATAATCCGCTCATTTCGCTGAAGCTACAAAACCTCTTCATATGTACTGTATTATATACTGTGTTTATGTCTGTAAAACCAGAAGGAATCCAGCAGTAACCTGTCAATTCTGGCTCATTCTGGAGATCAATTATCTCCACCATCAGGAGGGAGTTCCTGTATTTTTCAGCAATGTCTGTACTTATCAAGTAAAATTAGAAGAAACCACGCTCATGACTTACTGAGAAAGAGCAGTCTTGCTGGCATCTAGTCCTTTACTTAAGACATTTATTTGTAAAGAGAGTGGATGGTCTTTTTTTGTTTTTCACCTTGAATCAAAAGGAGAAAAAAATAGAAATCAAAGAATGAATAACTTTTCAGTCAAAATACAAATCAATTGATTGAAAATTGTTTGCAATTTATGCACAATTCATTCTGTCCTTTTTTCCATGATGATTTACTTGAAGATGGAAGATGGTCTTCATGCATGTGTAATCGAATGAAAAATGGAATGGCATTGTCTTTAGTTTCTGAAAAGATGAACACAAGCGCAAACCTTAGCTTGTGACAGGTTTCAAATCCCACAGGGAACTGTGCAAACAAAAATTTAGAGTACATGTCTATACACATGATGTTGAGAGTGATTTGCAAAAAGAAGAATCCAGGGCGGCTATCAGAAGAAACGTTCTTATGCATAGCATAACTAAATTGTTACTTTGACAGGAATTGTAGTAGAAGTAATATATTTTATCCTTAGATTAACCTGTTTTCCTTTGAGCTCTGGGTTTGTGCTAACCACCTTAACTTCTCCTCCTGTGCAGTCCCACTAAGTCAGAGTTCATTAGAGCCAAATACCAGATGCTGGCCTTTGTGCACAAGCTGCCCTGCCGTGATGATGATGGCGTCACTACCAAGGACCTCAGTAAGGTGAGGGCTCAGTATTTCACAGCTGAAGGCCAAGACTTAATGAGTTCAGGTTAAATAGCTTATGCAGTCATCACCATACAGTACAACAGCATGTGTAAGCACAAAGGATGTTTCTTTTATAGATGTCAGTGGGATACCTTATACATAAACAAGCTTGTGTATGTGTGTGTACTCACGCACTTACTCACACACACATGCACACTCACTGATAACACCCCCTGGCAGGAAGTGATCTGAATGACACAGCAGGATGTAATAATGATCTCTAATGCTTTGGAGCTCCACTGGGCTAATATGGGGATTCTGCCTGTTTTTGTCTCTCCATGATGTTTAATCTTTCCACCCCCATCTCTCTATTTCTCTCTCTCCTCTATCCCTCTCCTTTCTTTTTCTATTAGCAACTTCACTCCAGTGTGCGGACGGGGAGTTTAGAGACGTGTCTTCGGCTCTTGTCCCTGGGCGCTCAGGCCAACTTCTTCCACCCGGTCAGGAAAAAATCTACTTGCTGACTCACTCCATCTTGCAATTAGCCTTGCTGTACAGTTACTCTCTTTATGCCAGGCCTCTTGTCCTGACTGTGTGTATACGTGACCCTCCAGGAAAAAGGCACTACCCCGCTCCATGTGGCAGCCAAGGCAGGTCAGATCTTGCAGGCTGAGCTGTTAGTGGTGTACGGTGCAGACCCTGGAGCACCTGACATTAATGGACGTACGCCTATGGACTACGCAAGGTACAAGACAGTGGAAACGCACTTTATTGATAACACAATTAGCATTTAATTGGAATCTCACATCACATCTACGTTGTGAGAATGATGTGGGATCAAGCGAGTTCAATTAGGTAAAAACAGTAAGAAAATAGAACAATCTGTGTTTGTGTGCTCCAGGCAGGCGGGCCATATAGAGTTAGCAGAGCGGCTTGTGGAGTGTCAGTATGAGCTGACGGACAGGCTAGCCTTCTACCTCTGTGGACGGCGTCCAGGTAACTCACTCTACCAGTTCATATGCAGCTTACATGTCCCTAAGCATAACAATGAATATCTCCTCTCCTCTCCTCTCCACAGATCACAAGAATGGCCATTATATCATTCCTCAAATGGCAGACAGGTATGGACCATGACATTATTGTTTTGTGTCAAAATGATTATGAACACCCTGTTGCATGGTGTGGTTTGATTGCATGAAGCCTCTTTGTTATCCTTGAATTTTACGGTTACCTGACTTGTTTTACTTCTATGACTGCTTCTTTTCACTGCATCTCCCTCACATTGATTAATTGATACTGATGCAGTTCAGTGTTCTGACCAGAGGGTGGCACAATAGTATGTATTACTCCACCCAAAAAAAAGAGTTGGATAAAGGAGGACTTTGGCATCTCCATCAACACTGGCCATTTATTGTAAATGCCGATCTAAGCTATTCCAGGTAAATCTGATGATTTAGATACTTGAGGTGTGCTTGGTTTATGAATCCTAAACTGCAGGTTTGATTTGGGAGCTGCAGAAGTGCCCAGTCAGGCCATCATAAATCAAGTTTAGTATTACTTGGCTCAGCTTCTTTCAAATATTTGATTGGTGCTGTGTTTTCTCAGCTGGGGCAAAGAAGAACTTTGAAAAATATGTACTACTAAATAAATGTACATGTAAGGCAGCTAAACCGGACACACCTCATCATGTATTTGTTACTTAAGTGGGTCTTGCTCCTGAGCTGCCGTCTAACTCCACTTGCATCTGTTCTGGTGAATGGTTCCTTTTGATAACAACAACTAAAGCTGTTTTGATGTGGCTTCTCTACCCCTCTTTCTGTCTGTTTCTTCCTTTTTCTCACTCGTTTTCTGTTCTCTCCATTTCGCTGCGCTTGGTGGAGCCAGAGCTCGTCCTAAGTGCCCGACACAGAGGTATCTTTACTTTCCTTGTTCCTTTTGTTTCCCAGAATTTCTACCTTCATTTCAATCCCCTCTGTCTCTGCCACCCCATCTTAAATTTCCCTGTTGTTTACTAGAGCAAGCCAACTTCTTGTTCTGCGTTTTCTTGAAGTGTTATCACAAGAAAACAGTTAGTGTACAGTTAGTTCTGAGAGAAGAAGTCTAGATGACTAGAGGCTTTTAGGGAATAGAGGTTCAGAGGGCCTCAGTATGAAGCAAAGTCTTGCTGTGCTCAGGAGAATCACACCAGACATTTCCATATATTTAAATTGTACATTAGCATATATCCTTAGTGAACATTTCTGGCCACAAAAACAAGGGTTTGTCCTGAAATAAGTTCAGTCTACCTAAAATAAAATTTCAGATAATACAGTAAAACTTTTGACGTGTAACTCCTTTTATTATCTGTGTAATAAAACTTCATTAACTCACATAGTCTATAGCAGCGTTTAGTAAGTTTTTAGTTGTCTGATACCCAACACATCCCACCCCAAATGCCCCCCCCCCTCTATCTAGTGAAACACCCTTTCCAGTCCTCACCTCTCACTCCTCTTTCCATCTTTCCATCTTCCTTTCTGCCTCCTCCTCCGTCTCTTTATTCCCCTGTATCTCTCTGATGCCTGTCTGACTGTCATCATCTGTGTTTTTTAGCCTGGACCTCTCAGAATTGGCCAAGGCCGCCAAGAAGAAGCTCCAAGCGGTGAGTTGGGTTGAAGTGTGAGATTAAAATCATGGCTTACATTACAATTTTACTGACAGTTTTTAGACAAAAATTGAGCTAGTTTTCTTGTGTACTTGAATGTTATGTGCAAAGTGCAAAACAGTTGGTGTAACGGCCCGATTTTTTTGTTCCATGCCAATATATGTTTGTCTGCTCCAGAGCCATCTGTTTAGGCCCACAGAATGCTATTAATCCAGAAACTGAGACCTTATGGTCAGTTATCAACATATGAAGGACTTGAGTCACAAACCATGACACAAAAGTTATTGGAAAAATTGGAAAAAGATGGTTTACTGAAAATGAGACATGCCAAGTAAAATCTTAAAAATTGTAGGCCAGATGTCTGTCATCATGCCTGTTTCCTTCTGCTCTCTCTTGTTTTTCACACTGCTGCTTTTTGTACTTGGTATGCACAAATACACATTGATATATCTAGGGTCAATTGCTTGTGTGTGTGTGTGACAGCTCAATAATCGGTTGTTTGAGGAGCTAGCGATGGATGTCTATGACGAGGTGGATCGTAGAGAAAATGATGCAGGTAAGCCTCATCTCCTCCCTGCTCACTCTCCTGTTTTGAACTCTATAAGGTAGAAAAATCTGTTGGAAAAAATATAAAACACCTTCACATGACATTGTTGACATGAACTTTGAGAGGAAAAGGGGCAAGAGAAAAAAATTCACAGAGAAAATAGTTATTGAGAGGATAGTGAATTTGAAGGAGACATTGAGGAGAAAAGGAAAGTGACTATTGAAGAGGAAGGCCAAATGGAGAGAGTAAGTGAGTAAGGGAGGGAGGAGGAAAGTCGGAGTGAGGAAGTGCCTCAGAAATTCTTGAGTCTCTCTCCTGCTCCTCCTCCTCCTCCTCTGCTCGTTCTTGCTCTCTTTTTCTCTTTTTTCCTTTTCATCTTTCCTGTTTCTTCAGTAGCAGTAGCAGTCAAATTGTGCTTTCTAACAGAAGCACCGCAGGTAAGTGGCAAGGATACACACATTCAGCTGCACACAGTGGGAGGGCTCAGAGCACAACGCGTTATACAGGCTGGAGTCCAGTTTTAAGACTCCTTTTTTTTTTTATACTGTACTTTGTTTATGTCTCAATGCATGTGGGGGCGGATGGACTGTTTGGGTGCACATGTTCCAGCCAATATGGCCTTGTGGCATAAAGACACTTACACACACTCACAGGCTTATTTTTTGCTTCATGTTTTTGTCTCCAGTATGGCTTACGACCCAGAACCACAGCACTCTGGTAACAGAACGCAGTGCAGTGCCCTTCCTACCAGTCAATCCTGAATACTCTGCCACACGCAACCAGGTAAACATACACACACATGCATACAATGCAAATAATGACAGGTGGCATACACATACACATTTGCATTTGGCTGATGCAAATAAACACACGCATGCTTAGGAAATTAAAAACATTGGTAACCTGAAGATGATAACAAAACTAAAAGAAGAGACAAAGGTGAAAGAACTTGCAAACACAAAGTAAAAAAACAAATAGAGCCTTGTGATCTGAGACAGTGTGTTTGTTTTTGGGGGAAAGTTGAGAATGAGTGTGAAATTGACAAGGGATGTACTTCAGCTGTGAGAAAGGAGGAGAGATGTAATCCATCTGTGTTTCACCCTCTCTCCTCTCCTCCCTCTTTCCCTCACTGTCCGTGTGAGAGAGAGAATTCCCATATGTCCTCTCACATAGTTTCTCCTCATGGCTCATTAGTGTAAACATTGACTTTTAACACAAGCATACACACACATAAAAAACACCCACATTGCCACGTTTGCTCTGCTCTGATTGGGCAGTTCACTGTGGTTAGGAACTACTGTCTATTTATGGTGGCAAAACACATTTGGAGTTGAACCTTTTACCTTCTTTTGTCTTCTAAAGTGGTGTGTTATGAATAGCACATCACTGTGTGTAATAATTCCAGTCTAGCACTTCAGTGGAAACTGACCTTTTTATTCTCATACATGGATGCCAGCATGCTTGTGTAATTGCACGGTTTATGTTTCATTGCTAATGTTTGTGAATGTATGAGCACAGTTGTGATGGTGTGTATTTGTGTGTGTTGTGAGTGCTCAGTATGACTGTGTTTTTCCACAGCACATGGTAGTTGACCACAGTCGTCACAGAGGCATTGAAGCACTGACTGTGGGCTGGATTTTTTTTTTTTGCATACTGCGCAACTCTAGATAGAATTTTTCAGACAGTCATGTCAGTGTGTGCATGTGTTTAGATAATAATCCAAGTCCTGTGTTTTGACTCATTCTTCTCTCAGGGCCGTCAGAAGCTGGCCCGTTTCAACGCTCGAGAGTTTGCTACGCTCATCATCGACATCCTGAGTGACGCCAAAAGGAGACAGCAGGGAAAAGGTCTCAGCAGCCCTACTGGTGAGACACCGGGATGAAAGGACAGAGAGATTAGGACTGAAGGCTGAAGGGGATTATACAGCCTTTTCAAGAATATCTAAAAAAAAAAAAACAAGGACACTTATTCTAGTCACTTATATGGGTAGATACAGGTCAGTTTGACTTTTTCTGGTACCTTTCAGTACAACAGTGTAGTTAAAAACATTTTAGAACAGCAACACGATGAACAGGCCAGGTCCAGCAATTTAGTGAAAAAAAGTGAAAAAGACAAAGAGATTTTTAGGATTTATTGTTAGAGACTTACATTTGTGCCAGACAAGGTGGCACATTTTTATCTGTACAGCCATTTGACTTACATCCTCTGCATCAACAACTAGTTCTTATTTGAAACCAACATAGAGACCCCCACTGAAATAAGAAGGGGTGAAAGCTGTCCAAAATCAGTCAGCAGTCTTATCAGTTTGAACAGTCCACAGAGGGAGATGAAAGGAAAGAGAAGGGCTGATATACTCTGCACTGAGAGAACTATAATAAAGGAGCATATTCTTCCTTTTGCCAGACCCACTGGACCTGGGCATCGACGATGACCAGCATGACTACGACAGTGTAGCATCTGATGAAGACACCGACAGCGAGCTCACCACCCAGAACAACAACAACACACAACGTAGCAACCGTGCAAAGGTATAGTACTTGACTACTACTATTACTTCTGTAGCTTTGATAATATGCGACAGCCTTTTCAGGGTAAAACCTACTAATACACAAATCTGCACATGCTGTCTCACTAGCAGTTTTAATCAACAAGTCAGTCCTATTCCTCTCACTTAGTGTCTGTAAATATTAGCTATTAGCTTTCCTCTTTAAGACTGCTTGTCCCAGCATGCTTTGCGGGGAGTGGCCACAGTCAGAGCTGCCACATAGCTCTTGAGTGACATCATCAGCTATTCTGGGTCCCTGTCAGAGGGGCATTGTTCATAGAGAGAGACTGTGTGTAGAGGGAGGGAAGAAGAGACAGAGGAGAAATGGTGCAGCAGTGGGAGTGGTAGAAAAGACAAAGTAAACAACAGCTAAACCAGTAACTCTCCTTTTCCTGTGCACTTATTTTGCTCAGTGGACAAAATACTGACAAACTACAAGCCCAAGGCTCCCATCTCTATACTTGAAATATGTGCATTCATTATTTTGTTGTGTTTGTTAAGATTGAAGAATAGCATAGTATCAAATGTCAGCGCATATATGCATTAAGTGGTGACATATAAGTTAAATAGACATGGTTTGGGTAGGAGATGGATAAACTAAAAACAAAGAGCTTTGAAGAATAGTGTATGAAAGATGTTTATAATGGTTGAGTTATAGGGAGTGGTATAGGACTGAGTTTGAACACGCTCCACGGTCACAGGAAGTGGGGGCGGTTAGTGTATTGAGAGTAGAACTAAGACTCTACTGTCTTTATATGCGTGATCAGCTGTAGCACTGCAGGCCAGCCCTCTTCCTCTCAGACAGTAAGCTCTGTTTTTACCCAGCTAAAAGGGCACCGATTCATACTGTATATCCCCATTTTACCTCGGTATAAAAACTGCAGTCTTAGATACAGTATGAGTGAAAATAATGTGGAAGAAATTGGATTTTGACCCTACAATAGCTTCATGAATCTCATGATGTCAGTTTCCTCACTTCTGTATCTCACTTTCCACCCGTCTATGTTTCCGTCTGTCTTTTTTTGCCCCTCTGTCTGTGTGTCCCATCAATCAAGAGTATGGACTCATCAGACTTGTCAGATGGTCCCATCACCCTGCAGGAGTATCTGGAGGTGAAGAAGGCCCTGGCCTCATCAGAAGCCAAGGTGCAGCAACTCATGAAGGTTAACAACAACCTCAGCGAGGAACTCCGGCGGCTTCAGAAGGAGGTAGGGGTTAAGAGGGGATGGGCAGGGATAAATCAGGCAAAAAAGGTCATGGGGTTAAAATATGCAGAATTTTAAATCTTATTTAAAAATTGTTGAGAGCAACAGGGAACTAGGAAGAGAGATGGGATGATGCAAAAAAGGTTGCCATAAAGTCTTTCTTTGAAAGATTGGAATATAAAATCAGATAAGAGATGATGGGGGTGTGCTGAAGACAAACAAGACAAAGTGACGAAGATAGGTTGGTGACGCGAGAACAAGTGATTCAGACAGAACGAGGGCAGGATGATGGAGAGACAAGTCAGTATTTTAATATCTTTGCAAGCTGATGTATTTTTCCTGACAGGGTATCAATTTACTACACTGTTGTCTCTGGAAGATGAATTTGGTGACAGCTTTTAGGTGTTATCTAAAAACTAAAGCAGCTGTCATCCTCATGTGGATCGAAGGTGCTACAAATACCCATTCTCATTTTAGCTGTCATTTTTAGTTTAGTTTTAATAATGCTCATCTATTGTTAATTGTTGCTTCATTTGGATTTTTGTGATTCATTATCATTAGCTTAATGTATTCATTAGTGTCTGCCAGTGTCAGCTTATGTGACCCATGATCCATGATTCATTCATGTCTTCTCCTAGTCCCTTTAGATTTAGTGAAGAGTTGAGGCAAACGTGCATGTGTACAAGCAAATACTTAAGCACACACTGCAAATAACAAACAATTGTGTCAAATTAGTTGGTAGTCAATGCTACACCAGTGCAGGTGAACCCACATTACCCCTCACTCACCCCACTAAACCAAACTATGTGTATATCCAGGGGTTTAGCTTTCTCTCCACCCCTTCCCTAAGACCTAATCCCTTCTTTGACATCTACCTTACTGAAGTGTCTTTAACACACATTCCCTCCCTCCCCAGTACTGATGTCAATTAATACATGAAGCCCTGTCTGAGCCTTTTAATGTACATGCGATTGTGGATGCTTGTTTTTGACGATTCAGTTGACAACCCCCTCCCTTCCCTTCAACCTCCCCATGTCCCTCCCTTCATCCCTCCCTCCATCCTCTCATCCCTTCCTGCTCCCTTCCTCCTCTCCTGTAGATCACACGGATGCAGACAGAGAACAGTGCCCTGCGGGGGGGCCAGCAGGCTGGGGGGGCAGCCGGCCATGGGGTAGGGGGCCCTGGTGGAGGAGGAGGGGGAGGAGGCCACTGGCAAGGGGGTGTGATGCGAGGAGGAATAGGCGGAGGAGGTCTGGGTGGGTTTGGGCAAGGAGCGGACCCCCCGGGGCTCTCGGTGCCCTCCTCAGTCGCCCCCCACTCCCATCCCCACCGGAGAGACCGCCAGGCCTTCTCAATGTACGAGCCAGGGGCGGCCCCCGGCCCCACGGCCCATGGTCCCCCAGCCCTGGACTCCCTGGCAGCCCGCCTGCAGCCCCTCAACACACCCAGCGTAAGTTAGAACTCCCCCTGGCCCACTCTACCTACCACCCTCCTTTTGGTGGCCCTGATTGGCTCTCTTTGGCCTGACTGATGGGTGACAGTCCAATTCTGATCACTCTATTTTCCCTTCAACTTTGTCTCTCCCTGCATCTCAGTTCCCAGTCCTTCTCTTTGAAAGGTCCAGTTGTGCATAATCCCCATTTAAATGTCTAAGGACAATCAGACCTCAAAGTATGCTTTTCAGCACCATAAAAGGGGAAGTGCACAACTGTGACCTGAAGGAGAAAGATGGAAGAAAAAGGGATTGTCTTGTCTGTTTGGTTGCCTGGCAACGTCTCTGATGCTCTGCTCTCTAGCCTGCTCTGCACCCTTTGACCTTTACATTTTCAACCATTTTTGACCTCACAGTTAGCTCCTGCTGCTTAACCTGAAGCTGCAAGGGAGTGATACACACACACACACACACACAGACAGAGAGAGAAGAGGACATAAATGGAAAAGTATCTCCGAACAAAGGTTTATATCATAGTTAAAATGTTTAATGTGACAGACAGATTAAATGCATTTAGTAGCATTTAACCTACAGCAACATCTATGAAGCTACAGTATGCAAACACACAATCACTCATCACTACAGAAAACCTCCATGGATGATAAGTTAGTATCCAATTCATCATCTCGTTACACAAAGATTTACCAGTTTGTCTGTTTTCTTTCTGTCTGTCTCCTCACCTGTCTGTCTCTTGCTCACTGCAGTGCAGCCGTGCATCCTCTGGATGTAAGCATTCTGTCTGTCATTGCATTGTTTGTCATTTCGTCTTCAAATGTAGGATTCTCGCACTGTGCACCACTTCTGCTTATTATGCATCCTAGTACTGGAGATCAACATTAGTTTATAGTATGTGTAGTCAATCTTAGATGCGCTGTGTGATGTGTAGCTGTTCATCACTGGTTAGTTTAGCGTGCTTTTTGAACTTAGTCCTAGATAACTATAGAGGCTTTTAGTCTTGATAGGATGATGGGTGAGTTGCTGAGTTGATCTGGCACTGCTCTCACGGGCTCCTTCATTTTGTGTTTCTACTGTTAATAAAAACATCTCTTCTCTCTGTCCCCACTCTCTTTTTTCCCTCCCCATTTCATTGTTTATTTATTTCTGCAAATTGTTCCTGTTCTTCGCAATTTCTTTCTCATCTCATCTCTATCCCTCCATCTCTGCCTTCTCTGTCCAATCTTGTCTACCCGTCTCTTCACAGGTAAGGAAGGGTAGCACAGGGGGTCCAACACCGTATGGAGGCCAGCATCTGTCTGGATCTACAGAGATGGGCAGATACATGGTGAGTTCTTAAAGTTTACAGTTTCTTCGATGGATTTTCCTACTCTGATGATTCTGCACTCAGTCCATTCAGGAAGTTGAGAATATAGGCTTACATTGTTTTTCGGCAAATGCAAATACTGCAGGGCCTTGGACTATGGACTCTAACGTCTCTCATGTTCTCTGAGAAAAGTCCAGACTACAGATGTTCAACAACCAAAGATGGAAAGTGTTCCCTTTACTCAAATTTGACTGCAAATTTAAACACCTCCAGATAATTTATATTGTTTAGAAAAACAACCACAATAAATCAGATTTGTTGTTTTTAAAACGACTTTTTCAGAGAACAAATGCTTGAACTTGTAGCTCTGCAGGAGTGAACAGCAAAGGAGGTTTGGTGAAGTGTGTGATAACTGTAATGATCCAACATGTTGCTGTGTTTCCCTCCCCAGGTCTCTAAACCAGAGAAACATGGCAGTGGCACAGACAGTGACTATGACAACACACAATCGTACGATCTCTCACTAAGGTCAGATTCGCAGCAAGTCACTGTACACACAAAGATGACAATTTTTTCACCGTCAGCTCTTTGCTTTGTCCAAGGTGGTAATTAGTAAAAGTGTATTTTGTTCTTTTCAGTATGGGCCGCAGCAGTGAGGAGGAAGGTCGCGGGGAGTCTGAGGAGGGAGGGGGCGGGGAGGCGGGGGAGCCGGACCCCACCTTGCCCTGCACAGAGGATGTCATACTGAAGACTGAGCAAGTGACCAAGAACATCCAGGAGCTGCTGAGGGCTGCTCAGGAGTTCAAACACGACAGGTGGGTGATACACACACAAGAGAGAGATTAAAAGAGAGACATGGAAAACATTTTGTCATCTGGGGAATAAATACTACTCATTATATCCTTGCTGGCAAGTGCAATCTCATCCTTCTTACTGAATAACACATCGAATTACAGTAACATCTAGCACCAGAACATCTTTTTTTTTTAATCAGAAATTCTGTAGGAGAAAATATTAAATGTCTGATTGCTTAAGGAAAATGCCTGCATTGATCAAATCGATCAAGTTCAATCAACAGGTTAACCAGTTTGTTTTAATTAAACTAGACGTGTGTAGGTGTGAAAGCACCAAGAACAACCTTTTTGTCGCAATCTATGTGTTGGCTACCAAGTTAAATAATTCAGTTCCCTCTTCCATAGCTTTGTCCCTTGTTCTGAGAAGATCCACTCTGCGGTGACTGAGATGGCCTCACTCTTCCCTAAAGTAAGTTTCATTTCTCCCTTTTGTGTGTGTCTCTTTTCCGTGTTTGTCTGGGTGTTGCTCTCTTTATTTTCCTCCGTCTGTTTACTTTCTGCACATCCATGTGAGGTGGGTTTTAATTCCCCTCATTTCTCTGTAGCGCCCAGCATTAGATGCAGTCCACTGCTCCCTCCGCCTGTTGGCTTCCAGTGCCTCGAGGTTGCAGGTGGAGTGCCGTAAGGCTGCGCCCTCGGAGCCTGGGGCCCCTGCAGTGGACTACCAACTCCTCACTCAGCAGGTCATCCAGTGCGCCTACGACATCGCCAAGGCTGCCAAGCAACTGGTCACCATCACCACTCGTGAGAAGAAACAGTGACCCAACAAATGCATGGATGGATGGTTGGATGGAGAGGGAAGAGGGAGAGAGAACAGATCAATGCATGGGTGGGCTAAGAGGGATGTGAGGGGCTTCTAGGAGAGGAAGAAAGAAGGATAATATGAT
Organism: Seriola lalandi dorsalis; assembly: GCF_002814215.2. Classification (NCBI taxonomy): domain Eukaryota; kingdom Metazoa; phylum Chordata; class Actinopteri; order Carangiformes; family Carangidae; genus Seriola; species Seriola lalandi. The sequence goes on from NW_019524908.1 coordinate 211,360, forward strand.
CAAACTAAAGATGGGAGGACTAGGGAGGGGGAGTGACCGAGAGAATGATGGGCACTATGAAGAAAAAAAAGTAGAGAGAAGTTTGGAACATGCATGGAAAGGAATCAGATGAAAGCACTGATTGTTGAATTAAAACACTACAGAGGACTGAAAAAGGAGGAATTCCACAAGTGTGGAAGTGAAAGTAGGGTAAGACGAGTGAGAGGATCCAACATGGGAACTACAGCCTGGAGCAACCGAAATAAACAGTTGGAATCAGATGTGTATAATAAACCGTCAAACTGTGATAAGCATATGTGAAATACAATGGTGGTGATGTACAGTGAACTGGAACCTGAGATGTTACCGCTTTATTTATTCTCACCTGTCACTCGTCATCCCTCCCTCTCCCTGTTTACTCTATTCGGGGAGGGAGGAAGTGTATTCTGCGAGAGAGGGAAGTAGGTAGACCAACTATGACATACTCCACACCATCTCCGTCCCTCCATCCTGTGAGGAGTAAGGACGTTCCTCCTCTTCTTTCCTCTTTGGTCTGCTCCTTTGCCCCTCTTTCTCTCCAACCAGACACAAGGCCCCTCTAGCTTCTATCGTCCCGTACAGGATGAGCTCCCGCTGCAGCGAAGGACCCCCTGGGATCCATCTAACGCCATCCCCTCTCCACACCCCACCCAGGATCTCAGATGCTTCCTCCTGGGTTAGCTTTTGCAGGGGGCTCCAGCTTTTCTCCGACCTGTCATCCCCCCTGTTGGTGGTACACAGCATGATCTGGCATGTTTTAATTTCTTTCCTCTCTCTTCTTTTTCTTTGTTTTTTTTCTTTTGAATATGCAGATTGGTTTGGTCTGCACCTCTGAGGACAAAAAATACTGACTTACAAAAACAAAACACTTACACTGGAATAATTGTGATTTATTGTTATTGTTTATCATGCCTATTGTTTTTTTGTATTGATATTTTTACTGACTGTCATCTTGATTTAACTGTTTATGTATGTTTATTTCATTGTCTCAAATATGATTCTCATTTAGTGGAATAGGGGGAAAGGTGGGAGTATGTGCTCAACCCCTTACTGAGGTAAACATGCACACACGCATACACATAAAAAAGAAAAAAACCTGTGAAATGGTCCTCAACATATCTCAAGTGCTCCGTTTCTAGGTGACAGTTGTTTCATGTTGTAAGATGTCCTGTGGCCAAGGGGTTGAACAGTTGCCAAAGGGGAGTGGGTGTTTGGGAAGATTTTCTGTCAGACCGAAAGCCCCTTGGTGCATTATGACAGGACCTGGATCAAAATGCTCTTTCCACGTATCCTCAGCTGTCTTTTTGCGCTTGATTTATCTTACAGTTTGCCTCATTTAATTGCACCAGTGGATTCATCTCATCGAATCAATCCCATATTCATTTTTGCTGTGCCAAGCAGGATAATAAAATCAAGCGCACCACTTGGTCCAGCTTGTGTATGAGGATTAACCCCCCACCCCCCGGTCTTGCTTTAAAACGGTATGTTATTGACATGGCTGGTGTGCTCCTGGGTGCTTGTATTACACAGCATCCATTATTTACATGCATGTTAAAAAAAACAAAAAAACTTTGAGTCAAATTAAGTTGACACGACATACTGGTATGTTGCATTTAAGCTTTAAGTAGACCTGTGGAAAGCACCAGATCTAGTAACCTGGAGCAGACATATGGTGAGAGATACTCATTGCATCATTCATTTGAAAATGAAAATTTGTTCATTTGAAATTGATTCATCCACCTCAAGTGTGCTTGATTTACTTTGCCATGTATTACTTTCACTTTTCAGACTGTGTGGCAAGCACAATCAAGCCCACATTCTGTTTTCCGATTGATTCTCTGTCACGGCCTGCTGATCCGGGCCACAGAAGTTGTCACTTCTAGCTCATTGTCTCTGAACTCTGCTAATGGGAGACAGCATTGGGAACAAAGATGTTTGTTTTGTTTTTTGTTTTGTTTGTTTTTTAAGATAGCGCACTTAGCCTACTGTAGGTTTAAATCTTGTCGTACTGTGCCGTACAAATATGGTCATATCTGTAACTAAAGATTCAGATGGGATCTAAAAAAGTCTTTGCTAGCTGCCAGGAGGACCGTCCTCTTCTAGTTTAGATTCACCTCTAACCTTTCTCTAATGATTCTGCAGCTCTTTTCTCAAAGTGTCTGTGGCTTTACTAGTTGGTTGTTCTTGCATTGGTCTATTCTATAATCCTGCTCATTGCTCAGAAGGCTTCTGCACATTCAATTTACTTGCCTGAAACAATGACCTCATCTTTCGAACAGCGGTTACAGTACATCTCAATTCTTTTATTGTATTGCTGCCTTTAAGCAAGAAGCAATTAGACCTTAATTAGCCCCAAACACTTTGAGAGATTGATGCTTTTCCTCAGCACTTCTCTGTCCACTTTATTCATGTTTTGTTTTTCACTTTTCCCCCCGATCATCACTTGGGGTGTCTGACTGTCAGTGTTCCTCAGTCTCTCATACAGTTGCACACATGTCTCTGTAGGACGAGGTTGGAGTGTTTTTCTCTGTTCCCTGTCAAAACAAATCATGTCCAAAAGACTCTTGAAATGTATCATTGTTTGATATTGAATGCCTTTGCACATCATCATCTCTCTGTTTGACTGGCTGAGTTACAGTGATGTTGTACAGACTGCTGAAACAACAGAAATACACACACACACACACACACACACACACACACACACACACACACAGAGGGGCCAGTAGAAAAGCTTGTCCCTTCAATCATGATCGCCCAGGTTTTAGACTAGAGCCATATATATGAACATATATTTTCATGCTATATTTTATATTAAACTATATGTTAGGGTTATGTTTGCGAGATATTTATGTCTATTCGTTGGCCCAAGTGAGCTTCAGGCCAAATCTTCATTCACCTCTTAAGTCTTGCCACCTGATGTACTTGTAGATGTTTTAAGTCTTGTGAGTATGGTTATGCTGTGGTATTACCCCTTATGTAGTCATATTGTACATATTAATGATCCTATTAGAATCCACAGGAAGTGAAGAGTGAGAACAACAGTTTGATCCAGGTGTGGTCTTAGTTGCACTATTTTCAAACACCAGCTGGATGAAGTAGGATCTAAATTATGTACTGCACTCTTCCAAAGGTCTTAGTTCAGGTACATAAGGTGCAGGATGCAGGGGTTCAATGTGGGATAGGGCAATTAGAAAGGTCTGAAGCGCACTTTGGCTTAGCACTACAGTCATCTCAACGGCGGGAGCAGGAGGGTCTAAAACGCACATGGACTAGTCCTTCCCTAAGTTTGTGGACACTACGTAGGGTGCCTCTAGAGTGAATGTTAAATGCTTCCGTCAGTTCATGTCCGACATACTTAATATACCCTCACCATGTCCAGAATTCAGCACATACTTTTCAACATCAAACACACACCCTCAACACTTATCAGCTGGACCAAGCCTTCCACGAGTACAAACATTAAATTTGCAGCCAGTGAATTATACACACACACTTCTGATACTCAGCCATCGGCAGTGCACCGTGGCCTGTACTGTTGCTGTCCCTGTGTTTCTTCACAGCTCTACACTTTGGGAGATGGGTGACGGGAGAGTTAGCTTTTAACAGAAGACGTTAAAAACTGTATAAAGTAGAGAAAACAATGACTTAAAAAGGTCAATCGTAATGGAAACTCATAAGCTGTACATTTGTAATAAAATAATAAAACAAGTTAATTGTCCTGGGTCTGTCTGCATCAGTTCCATCTGGATTAGGGACAAGTGTGTCTTTAACCTTCACCAGAAGAGTTTGACGCCATGAGACTTTTTTTTTTTTAGCAAAAAACAACTAATTAAATCCTTGATACATCTTGGTATAAGTGGCATAACGGCTTGAAGTATTTTTTTTCTGCATTCAGTTCAATCACATCTAAAAAATTCTCAATATAGGCAATTTAATCACTGAAAACTGATTGCATCATTCTTCCAAGTCCTGATACTGATACTGATACTGGGTTTAATTATTTGAAGCCATTTACCTACATTGTTTGCCTGAATATGATCTGAAGATAATTCTTAAATACTTAACTCTTATAAATGTTCTTGCTGTGAGAATGTCTCATCGTCCCAACATCTCGTAAAAAGGTTTTTCATCCCAAGATTTTGATATTAAACCCCTTCAGACATATTTTTGATGATTTTATGTACAAGTGTAACTTGAAATAATATTTATATCATGAAAATTATGTTAATTTCATATTTGACTTGCCCCATGTAGGAAATTTTTTTACTTTATACCCTCAAAATTAAGTAATTATTTTGCTTTGTTTAGCTGGGTCTACGCTGAGCTCTCATACTCAAAATAAATCAGGTAACATATTGGTATCAGTGTGTATGTCGACCTTATCAACATTTATGTCAGGACATAAATGCCAAAGATAAAACAACAAATCAAAAAAAAAAACCCAACAAAGGTCGATAATGTATTTTCAGATGTTTTAAGACTCAAATATCAAGATTTGTATCAGCCTCAAAAGTCAAGTATTGATCTAGCTATAATTTCATTTGTAATAAAGTCTATAGCGCTGACACTGGCTTATGGTTTTATAAGATACAAGAAAACATCAAACAGCAGTTCACACACTCAATTATTGCGTCAAGGGATTTATTGTCTACATAAATCCCTCTCTGAAGTCTGTCTAAAAACATCTTTTAAAAACAGCTATTCACGTGTGCGTACCATTCAGTGACAACACATACTGCACAGTGTTGCTTACAACAGCAACTTACATGTTCACATATCAAATCTTTACAGGTAAAAGCAACATGATGGTACCACACTACTACTTATAAAAACAAAATAAAGACAAAATGTGACAATAAAAACCATTCTTGAGTAGAAAAATTGACAAGGCCAGAGCAGGAGACTTGATATTGATTGTGATACACGGAGTGTGACAAATGGGGCCCTATACTATATACTGAGACCTGTGTAGGAGGCTATGATCAGACAATTCTATTGTGAAAAGTCGTTCAAATATATAAGATTAGCAGTGAACTAATTAAAACCTGAGGGCTTCTTTTGGAGTCTTTGATGTAATGTTCACAGGGTTTGATTTTTTTATAAATGTTCTTTGATGGTAGTTATTTGGGGACAGTAGTTTTGGAAAACTGAGTTTAAGTTAAATTTAAATGTTAAATCTTCGTTCTTTCCTTCACAAGGCGAAATAGAAATAATGATGGTCCCAATCGTAACAATCCAGCTGCAACCAATGAGATGCGTCCATTACTTTGTGTCCAATTAGTTTGGACTCAGGATCTAACTCATGTTTGGCTGCTGCAGTATTTCAGCTTCAGTTATTAAGGTATCCAGCAACACCTCTGACCTTTTCATAAAGGTGGAGCAGTCAAGCTCTGTCAGATAAGCAGCATACTATAGGTACAGGACAGGTTTCATATATTCAACATATCCCTCTTCTGTTCTGGGGAAACCCAGTCCACTCTTCACCTCCTGTACACACAATGATACTTGGGCTCATTCTTCATCTGAGCTGGAGGAGCTGGGCAGGAGAACACACTCCTGTCTTCTGCCCCTTTTCCGCCTCCTCTTTGCAATTCGCAGCCTCCTGTGGATCACATCTGGAAGACACACACAGATTGCAATGCTTATGAATACATTCAAAGGCACCTTTTTTCCTCCACCGAAGAGTTAATGCTATCGGTCTGTGTTAATTAGAAAAATCGGTCTAACACTATATTAAAGACCTCACTGAAATGACACAGTTAGGACATGGGCCAAGGAAGAAGTGACTGGTTGACATGACTAAACTAGTCAAGAGGATTGGCCAGCTCTCTGGCAATTGATCCCTGTGTAGTCCACTTACCTGCAACACTGTCGTAGTCCCGCCGTGGGTCGTGCCAGTAAAGACTAGGCGTGGTCCTCCAGTGGCGGTACAGGCGAGTGTGAAGCACAGACAGCGTCAGGAGAACCAGCAGGAAGCCCAGTGCTGCTGCCGCCCACACCGCCTCGTCTGTCCTGGGGGTCCTCGGCAACCCCTTATTCAAAACGGCAGCTTGAGCCTCGGCTCCTGAGGCCTTGGTGCAGTCACAGTGTTCGCCTGCCTTGCAACTGTCACAGTCATGGCTGTTAGGCAGGTAAACGGCTGGCTGTGGGTGTTGCTGCGGCTGGGGCAGAGATTTTGATTGCGATTTGAAAACAGAATCAAAGCCATTGTTTTCACTTTTGTGGTGAGAGTGTGTGGCACTGTGTGTTTGCTTATGTTCCACCTCTCTTTCTTTTACATCTACTACTTGATTATCCTTCATCTTACCATCTGCTGTGATAGCTTTATCATAGTTTTTCTCTTTAGACTCATTCTCCTTCATGCTGTGTTTAGGAGAGTCTGCACCTTCATCTTTGGAACTGAGAGCCAGGGCCTCAGGTGTTGTAGTGTGGTTATGTTTACTGTTCACATCATCTGCAAGAACATCCATGCCAGCTGAGGGATTTGTGTTTTTGTGGTCAGTATACTTAGGGCTGAGCTGCAGAGTTGCCGTCTGTATCACTGTCTGTCTGTAACCCAAAGAAGCTGTGGGCTTCGTTGAAAGGCTCTGATTCAGATTTTGGATTTTAGATTGAGAAGGAGCTTCCCTTGGACCAGGGGGATCTGAGAGAGTCCTGTTCCCTGGAGGAGAATCTACTGATGGCCCAAGCGAGTTGCTGTTATTCTGGACACCCCCAGTTCTTCTGAGCGTGGTCCTGTTGGTCTGGTCGGTCAAAAAAGTGGAGGTGTGTGTTGTGCTGTCTCTCTTGCTCTCATTCTTAACATTCTCCTGCTTTTGTCTGATGACAGCTCGTATCTGTCTGCTCTTCCCTTCCTTGTCCATTTTTTTCAAGCTTTCCTTCTTCATGCTGGACTCCAGATCAGCCTCCATTGCTTCATTCAGCAGAGAAAAGATGGTCCGCTCACAGCACTGCCTCAAAGACTCCTGGGGATTAGTAACAGCCACTTACACACACTGAAATGACTCTTCAATACTGCTTTTATTGCAGTGCATGTAAAATTACTGGTGATTAACATGCATGCGAATAAACAAAATCAGCATAATCATTAGTAAAGTCTCCAAACCTTCATGTTTGTTGAGCTCCGTTCCTCTGGATGTGTGTGTTGCTGCCTGTGCTGCTCAGCTGGCCACGTCAACAGCAGGTTGTATTTTCTGATGTGGTTCACACCACTGAATTTATTTCTTGTGGTCGTTGTGGTCTCCAGCCCATCACAGATGTCTGAAGAGGCCACAGTGGACAGCTCCAAAGTGTGACCCCAGGACACCACAGCTATTGGCTGAACACAGAGCCAGCAGTGAACACTCATCCCCCTTCTTCACATACTGTAGACTGCTTCAAAATACAAAATGAAAGCCTAATTGTTTGTGTGTCTGTAGGTTGTGCTAATTAATGGTACTATCAATCACACCTACACAAAGGTTGTTAAACCCTAAAGGTGGATTAACAGACACCTGATAGGCCTGGTTTTGCTTAGTCAATACCTAGGAGGTCCAAATGTGATAGAGTGGGATTAAATTACATGCTCAGTTATATTGCCCTACACAAGTATTAACGCTACCAAAAACATGTGATCAAGGTTTACAGAGTTCAAAATATTTAAACAAGTGAATCAAAAAAAGTTTAATTACATTGACTGACAGAATAAAGTGTAAAGAGTGTTTCTTACCATGTTCTCATTGAGCTGTGGATGTGGGGTAATTATGTATTCTGACAAACAGGAGCGGGCCAGGATAGACAGAAGGAGACGCTCGTGGAGAGGAGCACAGGGGTGGTAGAGAAAAACAGTAGCTCCATGCTGGAAAATACACAACAATACAAGTAAGTGCTTAAAATAATATAAATATTGCATTCCCTCCTTATCTGTAAGTAATGTTTTTCAAATGACTGGGAGGTGGAAAACATCTGCAAACCACCAAATAACATGTTAAATCAGCTGTGATCTACAGAACACTCTGGCAATATGTTGTACAATGGGATAAAAATCCCTGACATGCCATTTCTGTCTCTTAAATCCCTGATATTCAATAAAGTCCATGTGCAGTGGCAGCTCTGCTACCAAGGATCCCAACAGGTAGAATATGAGTGTTGGCAGGCTTCCCTGTATGTAGGAAACAGTACATTGATTGTGTCTCTCCACAGTTTGATGCATTTCTGGTTTAAACAGATTGCAAGATTGTGGACTGTGGGCAAGTTGTTAATTCAACAGCCTGTATTTTACTGTATACAAGGTAGGTATATTTTAGTTGGTATGTTTTAATATACACAAAGTAAGAAGGTGGTGTTTTTCAGTTTTTTCTTTCTTTTCTTTTTCTTTTTTCAACTGTGACTTTAAATATATAATGGTTTGAGGTAAATGCTCTGTATGGATGTGTATCTCACTAACAACTGTTAGTCAGTTTCTGCACTGATGCCCTGAACACAAATGTCTATTAATTTTCTGTACTATGCAGATGAATACAGACAGAGGCAGAAGCAGAACCAAGTGATGTTGTAACTTACATGCAAGTTATTGAGCCATCGTTGAGGAGGGCAGTACAAGTACTCTCCACTCTCTGCCCTTATTGGTCTGTACACACCACTAAAACACACACAAACACAAACACAGACACACAGCTCAATATCCTTGATAGCTCTTTTATATGTGACAAAGTGAAGTGTGCAGATCACTTTATTGCAGTATTACAAAGCAGTAGATAAGGACAATAAACACCTTGTTGGTGTGACTAAAGGGGTCTTTAAAAATTTGTGTATATGTGTCAGCATATGTGTATATACAGAACAACTGAAGGTCTTTAACCTCGACCTACGTTGCGCCTACTCGATAATGTGTCCGTCCACATAGCCTTACCTGTTAGGAATGGTGTGATTGTAGGAGATGGATTTATCCATACAGATCTGCCTGGCTGGCTGCAGTGAAAAGAAAGTAGGTACAGTTAGATTTCCTTATTCCTGTGTTGACTCTAAACAGACATTCATCCCATTCAGCTTTAGGTTCATTTCATGCATTAGTATAACATTTGAGAGGTTTAATTTGGATGTGTCACTGTTATCTGAATGTGCTTTGATTTTAGGAAAACTGCCATGTGATGTTAGAGTTTGGAGGGTCAAAGGTTGAGGGAAAATTGGATGAAGATAGCAGTTGCTTGGTAAAGTGTTTACTTACCTCAGCATCATACACTGTGTCAATACTGGGATGTCTCTGTAGATGTCAGGGAGAGTGAATACTGGTTAAACCACTGAAAGAGCAACATGAACAACCTAAACAATGGCCATTGTATTGTATTTAGACTGCCTGTGAGGTGATCTGAAGCGGTGCGGGTAGTTTTGAGAACTGTTACTACCCTGTGCCACGTGCACAGACTTTACCACAATAGTTACTTTCCCATGATTGTTTAAACTTCCTGGCACCCAGTGTATTGTAGCACACCCCACCCATCTGAGTCAGTGAGGCTATAATGTGTATCACAGATCAAGATGATGTCTGCTGTATCCATGGTTACCTTCGTAGACTCTGGCCAGGTAGATACTGAACAGTCCCAATAAACTGCATCCACAGGCAGGTCCCTGTCCAATGAGAGCTAACACACACACACACACACACACACACACACACACACACACACACACGGAAACTGAGTGCATTTTACTGCCCACAATAACTGAATGCCTTAATTTGTCCTTAAAACACAGTGTGGCACACACACCGACAGACACAATAGTTATTAATTTGTACCTTTCCATTGTCACACCACTCGGAGACCCCGCACCGACCCAAACTGACCCACAGCGCGGCCACGACAGTCACCGTCAGCGGCGGGGACGTCGTTTGGCTCGGCATGGTGACAACCAGTCATTAAAGTGAGAACGGACCCACATTTAAGGCTTGCTAGTTGTCATAGTTTCCCTTTGGTCCTCCAACTAGAGACCGACAGACAAAGAACTGACCTTTCATAATCCAAGAGCAAAATTTAATTGGCAAAAGTCCCATAACAGTGAGACTGTCGGAGAGATGTCGGCTAGAAAGGGTAACCGCCACACGGCGCCGTGTGTCCTCCGCTGTCTTCTTTAAGTTAAGGTAACGTTGGTTAGTTGTTCTACATTATAAGGTAAAAACACTGAAGGAGACTCAGCCATTTAACGTAGGAAAAGGTAAAAGTAAGTGCTGTGGACTCCTGTAACTACTGCACCACTTTATGATACACAGCTGTCAAGTTATCAACATTGTTGAAAGACGTTTTCCTTAGAAATTTAAATAACATATGGTTCTTGTATCAACTTCATTAGCTATATTAATATCTTATATTTCTCAGTTTCTGCATCTAATTATTCATTTAAGAATTTAAGGACCATATTCTCTGGATATGTACAATCCAGTGTTTGTTTATTTCCTTTTCTTTTTTCTTTTTTGTAATAAATTTACTTTTATTTTGAGAATAAAATCTGATTTCCGGAATTAGCTGACTCTGGTGTTTCTAACTTCACAAAGCTTTAAACTACGGAAACGGAAAAGGATCATAAGATAAGACTCTCGTAGTAAAAATGACCCTGTCATACCTCTGAATAACCTCTGGGAGGCGATCCAACAACATTGCATAACTTAAATAAATCAATATTCTTTTTACCTCTTGTAGTTGGTTCATTATTTTTACAGACCAAAGGAGAAACACCTTCTCTCTGCGACCCAGTTCAAAGACTCAAGTATTAAAAGTATTGCGGCTGTTAAAAGCAAAAAGTTGGAGTTGTGCGATAGGTATCATAAATGATAACATGCCTTTCAATTTTGCATTTGGTACGTCCTGTTAAACAGTGGAACTTTACCCGCGATACCACTGGACTTTGTGCTTATGCAGACATTGCAGATAAACTACTATCCTCTTCCTAGGCACTGAAACAGGCATTACCTGTTGGCACAGGTAAACCACAAGAGCAGCCAGAATAACGAGACGTTGTTGCTTTCAAAATAAAAGATACTGTGTAAAATAGTCTGAAATAAGTGTGCAGTCTGTTAGTTGCTGTTTCTCACAGAGCAAGAAGATCATTCATGAAAATAGCACGCTTGGTACATTAGGTTTATAATAGGCACAGTTTTCGTAATGTTAAATGATTTCTTTCGAAGTGGGATTTATTTTGAAACTTGGGAAGTGTCTTATGTTGGCCTCCTCGACACTTCTCTGTTTCCTCATCCATAAAAACTCTAGCTACACACACACACACACACAGTTTTTCATAAAACTGCCCAGGTGGGTCTGTCAGTGGAGACCTGGGTCCCTGGACAGAGAAGTCTGGACCTGTATGGAGTCTACCCTCCTCAAAGGTTTGCTGTCTTTTAGACTGATTTGTTTAAAGTCTACTTAGTTAACAGTTTGATGGGTGTGTGCTTTATGACATTTTGGCATGCCTTTTCCTTCAATAAGCAGATAATCATTTCTAGAAGGCACATTGTCCATTTATATTGCAGTTTTATAGATGTGTTTCTAAGACTAATATAATCTGTTTACACAAAACAAAAACATTTTCTTTGTTCCTTGTATTGTTAGGGGTGTGGCATTTCCCTGAATTGTTGTAATAATTGGCCTATTCACTGGATTCATGGCAAAGGTCGCCTAAAAGGCATCAATCTGCAGGCATCAATTTATTGATTTACCCTATAATGTTTGAGTTATACTCCTCTGTTTTAACCTGGCTGTCTATTTAAAGGTGTGGGGCAACAAGGAAGTGCACTCACAGTCATTCAAATTGCGGATTCAAATTTTTTTGTTTTAAAAAAGAGACCAGAGTAATTGGTGGCTGTAAGCGAAACATGTCTAATCCTGTCACACTGTACTGTTTAGCTCCAGGTGGAGCAGGCGCTGCAGGTGTCCAGCAGCCAGCAACGGCCCCGCCTGGTGGTTTGCAGCCCCTCGCTGAGGTAGCCGAACCTGCGGGCCTGGGAGATAAGAGTCAAACTGGACACCCCTCAGGAGCAGGAGATGGACAGGTGAGCAGGAGAGAATGCAAAACAACAATCAATTGAGTGCAGTGATCCATTTTGTTTCAGCACCAAATATTCATGGAGCTTTAGATATAATTTCATGACGCTTATCCAAAATGATAGATCTAAAAATGCAACTACAGTTGCCTAGCAAACTGTGTTACTATTATGCATATCTGCTGGGCGCCACCCAGATACTCCACCAAGACTGTGAAGGACACTTTAAATAATCTCTGCTCTTTTCTCTTTTTGTTTGTCACCAGGAGCTTTACTCATTTGACAGCTCTCTGTCCTCTTCAGAAAGCGAGGATGAGGGTATTGGCAAGAAAGAGAAGAAAAAGAAGAAAGTAAAGAAGAAGAAGAAGAAGAAAGTATGTGGTTTAGAAAGCTTATCTTCACAACCAAGTAATATTCACGACTAAATGTTTTTATTATCACTGAGTATTTTCTTGAAAACTCTCAGTGTAATGTGTCATTTAAGACAAAGTCATGTAGCTTCACAGCTGTCAGCTGATCTTGTAGCTTCTTGAGGGTGTTTCCTTGATTGGAAGTTACACACATGTGTGTCTACTTTGCAGAAATCATGAGTTTGCACAGTCCCGACACCTGACTGAGGAGGGAAGTGCAGTGTGGGTTGCACCTAGCAACAGCCAGTCAAACAGCAGAGAACTAGGAATGAGAGTCATTTCTTTATAATGTAGATCAACTGTCACTGTTGCAAAAGGTTTGATTGGCTTACAAAATAGCTGGAATGGGCGTGTGCATGTGTGTGTGTGTGTGTGTGTGCATCATTTTCGTAAAACGGCTGCTTGTGTAGATTCCTTTGTGTGTTGCCAAGTGTTTGAGGAGCCCTTCCCTTCTGCTGCCAGCTACAGCGCCTCCTCTAAGCAGCTCTGACAAAGCCTCGCTCCAGTGTGTTTGTAGTGACTCATTCGTTTAGATTCTCGTTTAGCACTTTCACCAACAAAGGATTTGTATAAATAAACCTGTTCAATGTGCACATGAAGTTGAGCAGTAACATTCCCTTCCTTTTTCTCAACAGGATTCCAGCTCCTCCTCATCTTCATCTTCATCCTCATCCTCATCCTCATCCTCCTCTTCTTCATCCTCTTCCTCCAGCAGCTCTTCAGACAGTGACAGTGAGGTAAGTCTCGGTTAGGTGAAATTCCGTAGCCGTACAGAGGTATATGGCCTGCTCGCACCTGATGTCTTGCTATAACATATCACACACGAGTTGCTGTCATCATATGCCATTCAAAACCACAGCGCCCTGCCTGAGACGTTGCCTTGTGACTGCCTTGTTTGCGTTGATCAGTTTGAGATAAGACATCTTGATGTTTGATGCACAGCTCTCAGGGGTCTTTCAGTTGAAGCAAACATATTACCTTTAAACAAGTTGAACAAACTGTAGATCTGATGGTTTGACAGTGTACTTTTGTTTATGGTAATCCTTTAGATTTAGAACTCTTTCCTGCAGCATTGCTAAATTAAATCATTGGCCACGAGCACAAACAATTTCACATCGGCTCACAGGGGATTGATAGTCCCTTCTAACTATGTCACTGCCTTAGGTGAGGATATATGAGTTTTTCAGAGCTGACAATAACAAGCTGCTTGAAGAATATTTAGGGTGTATTTAGAAATTCAAAAAAATTGTTTTTATCATGTATTTTGGGGGATAAGTGCCTCAACCCTCCCCAGACCTGCTTTGTCAACAGTTTCAGCTTTGAAATAAACTGTATATCAAGGAGCACACAAACGCCTAAAGCATTTCGCCTTTTGGTCTAGTTTGGTAACATTTTGCCTCAGGTGACTGCAGTCACATGATGGCATGATATCTTACTCATTTTCTGAGGGTGTGGGTGGAAAATCAGGAGACTCAGGAAAAGCAAGTGACTCTCACAAGTTTTTAAGACAAAAGACAGAAACAAAGGTTCAAGAAAGTGTCAGGTTGAATTTTTGTATCCCACAAATTTGTAACCACTTAACATGCATAACATGTTACCATATAAATGACCACTTATAAAATATTCCAAGAGCAGAAGAGTCAGTGGACATAAGACTGGAATAAGTTTCACCCTGGACACTAGGCGGAGGCTTGAATGTCCCTGATCTGATAGGCGGTATCTGACAGGAGAGGAACACACCTAGTGACAATGTTTGAACACCCTCTGTATCTACCAGAGCAAGTCATGACAATAAAGTCTGGAGTGATCTATGTAGCGTTATATCAAATGGGAACTCCCCTGACATCAAAAATATGTGGGTGTGTGTGTGCTTACATGTATAGTTACATAGTAGTAGTTCTGTTTACTTGTGCATCTGTATGTGTCATATTATGTAAAGCCTGTGCATATCGTATCTCATGTGTTGATTTTTGCTACATGGTCATAGCAGGTGTGGATGTTTGTTATCTGACTTTAGTGAAGGCAGACAATTATTAATCTGTAACTAGTACGAGACACCCAGCCCTGTTCCTGGTAGTTGTATTTTTATTTATACTTTATGGAGCAAATGTAACATGCACTTTGCCTCCACACAACCTCCACTTTTGTGCACATATACAATAGAATTAAACATGCAATAATAAAATAATCAACATCCCCTTGCAGGATGACAAGAAGAAGAAGAAGAAAAAGGAAAAGAAGAAGAAAAAGGATGAGGAGAAAGAGTATGTTTGGGACAATGTCATCATATCTCATGTTGGTAAGAGAAACACAGCATTTTTCATTATAACTATAAATAAACAACTGTAATGTTTTTAAAGGATAATACATTTTAGGCTCTTTGCAATCAAAGTTACAAAAGTATATATTTCATATCATAGTCCCACCCCAAGTGAATATAACGTTTGCATTTATTCTTGTGTTCCAAACATGTGCCAAATCATTTCAGCTCACAGAGCTGCTTCAGAATACAGCTGGTTTCTTGCTAAAGGGCATCTTTGCAGAATTGAGTTCAAACTTCCAGTCTGTCCAGACCTTCCAGTTTCAGTAGGTGGTGGCACAGAGTGGAGGAGAGTGGGCCAACAGCTGGGTTGTCATTTAAACTCTGACATGCACATTTAATATCATCCACATGGTCAACAAATGTCTCTAAAGTTTTATGTTTACAGCAGCTCATGGAAACTTATTCATTCAGATTTTCATTTGTCTCAGTTACTTCAAAACTTTGGTGGCTGATTTTGTGAATGAATAAACAGAATTATATCCAAGAATATTCGGAGCTGCATGATTGTCTGTAAATTTCCTTTTTATTTGTTGCAGTGATGATATGTAATCTCAATCATATAAAATATGTAGTATTTGCATTTATTGAACAAGTGCTTTACATTTGAATGTATTAAATGTTTTCAGGTTCCGATGGACAAGTGGAACAGGTTTCTGGAGAGGGTCTGATCAAGTGCCAGGTGAGACAGAAAACAAACGACTCTCCATTTTAAACATGCTGTTGCTATCAAACCTGTCATTATAGATCTTTTGTGTGTTTGTTTGTTTGTTTATTTCAGGATTTGGGCTCATCAGATGATGACGATGACAAGAAGAAAGAAAAGAAGAAGAAGAAGAAGGACAAGAAGAAGAAAAAGAAGAAGAAGGTATGTGAAATTTGCCTATAACACAGCAGATTGTTCAAGAATAATAAATTGGTTTATTCGGCCCGCACACATTAATAAATCACACAATGAATCAAATAGTGTGATGAAAACAATGAAAACTTTAAACCTTCATGTTACTTAATAGCTCTACTGTACTTCCTCTGTCCCAGAAATCATCCTCATCCTCATCTGACAGTTCATCATCTGACAGTGAGGATGAAAAGAAGAAGAAAAAGAAGAAGAAGAAAAAGAAGAAGAAGAATAAGAAGAAGGTAAGACTAAAAAGAGTGTTTTGTACTTTATAGTTACAACATCAACTGTCTGATCTGACTAATCAGTATGAATATGTGATACAGGACTCGAGCTCCTCTTCCTCAGATAGCTCCTCCTCTTCATCTTCGTCTTCTGACAGCGAAGATGACAAGAAGAAGAAGAAAAAGAAGAAAAAGGATAAGAAGAAGAAGAAAAAGAAAGACAAGAAAAAGGTAAAGCAATGTGAATGTTTTATAATTTGTCCTGGTCAGACTTCAGCCTCTTACATTTGTAAGTGGTACTATTGTTTACCAATAATTAAGACTGTGAGGGTTCTACAGAAAGTATACAGTCATACCTTTACCTGTAATTGATTGTAATTGTAATCATTCATGTGTTAATCATAGAAGGTACATTCTGTAATTATACTTAGTCACATAGAGTACAACGACTAATTTGTAATGCATGATTTGTGATGCAGAATAAATTGCACATTTTTGCATGAATGACAAAATGAAAGGTTTTTTGTTATTGACACAGGATTCCAGCTCTTCATCTTCATCCTCATCTTCAGACAGTGATGAAGATAAGAAGAAAAAGAAGAAGAAGAAGAAGGACAAGAAAAAGAAGAAGAAGAAGGATAAGAAAATGGTAAACATCCACCTTCTTGGATTTTAAAAAGCCTAAAGCCTGTAAATTATGCAGGAGGTTTTCAGGTCATGTCACATTTTCCATTTTTGTTTTCTGCATACAGGAGGCTTAGGTTTTATTATGTTGTGCAGTATCTGGGGACAGTTTCTGGGTTAGACTCTTCATTTCTCAGTGCATGACTATAGAAAGGCGTGTATTCACTTTGTAGCACAGAACAAACCCATTTCCCCAACAGTGCACACACCTTCTGAGAAAATAAGTAGTAGCCTGTGTTCCTGTCGGGGCCTGCAGGAGAATGGCATGTTAAGTTACATAGTTTCACCACATTTCACCTCATATTGTTGATCTTTATTCAAATGATTTTGCATGAAAGAGACAGTGAAGGGGTATGTGCACTCGGGTCTGGTTATGATTTGTGAACAACGGCGTGTTGTTATGTGTTTGCATGTATTATATGCAGCTCTTGAAGGGGAAAACGAGGTACAGTATACACTATAAGCCTGAGCTTGATTCTATCTGTGTGTTTCCACAGGATGAAGAGAAGAGTGAGCTTAGCAGTGTTACTGGCGTTTCAGCAGCTGGTGAGTGTTTCCTCTTTGTGGAGACTCAAAAAGACGGAATAACAATCACAACAACAGTTGTCACTGTTCATAGTGTTGATGCAGCTATGTTGGACTTTCTCCATTTCTGCAGGTGGCGAGATCACAGGAACCAGCGCTGACGGAGATAAAAAGAAAGATGAAGATGCTGACAAGGTGAAATACTCACAAATACTGTATGCATATATACTGTATAAATATATGCACAAGTACACAGAAAGTCATTGCTTCCTTTTGTCATGACAGGCCAAGGCCAAAGAGCTTAAAGCTGCAGGAGCTTCGGCTGGTATGTGTGCTACTGTGGCTCTTACACAAATCAAACCGCAAGTGGAGGATTGGAAAAGTTATATTGTTTTGGTTGTAATGACGTCTCCTGTCCAGCAGGGGGAGCAGAGGCATTCCCTGATACTATTGAGGAAGGCCACCTGAGTGATGATGAGGGAGAAGGAGGCAATGAGATGGATAAGAAGAAGAAGTTAAAGAAGAAGAAGAAAAAGGTAATCGTGCTGCTAAAAATCGTATTGGTCTCTGTTCCCTAAACAAATTGAATAAAGTATTATCACCACTATATACTGATGCAATGTTTATGGCATAATACAGTTATTTTACAGGATAATCAAGACATAGAGACATCTCAAGACATCCATAGTGATTTCAAAATCATTGTCTGTGTTTTACAGGACTGTGGTTCATCTTCAGACAGTGATGATGACAAAAAAGATAAGAAGAAGAAAAAGAAGAAGAAGAAGGAAAAGGTACAGTATACAGAGAGCTGTGTAAACTGAGTTTATATCTGCTGATGGTGTTGTTTTCCCAAATTACCTTCTCTTTTTGCATTTACTGTCTTAAACTCGCCTCATTAGCATCAAACAGACACAGAAGTGTTTCTGTGTGCAGGATGGGTGAATTAAAAACTCTAAATTTAGATGTGGGAATATGAGTTTCTGTCTAATACAACTTAAAGGTTTGTAGATTTAAAAGGATTTTTTTTTTTTTGTTTGATTTGATCCGCAGGACTCCTCCAGCTCCTCTTCATCTGATAGCTCCTCTTCAGACAGTGAAGATGACAAGAAGAAGAAGAAGAAAAAGAAGAAGAAGAAGGTGAAGAAGAAAAAGGATAAGGTTTGTGTCTTCACAACACTTCTGTGTCTTCCATGTTTTTGTACTTGTGCTGTTTTTGAGTGGTTCAGCCGTGTATTGTATTGATATTAAACCCTTCTCGGTGCTTTCATTTTGCAGGATTCCAGCTCTTCCTCCTCCTCTTCCTCTTCCTCTGATAGTGAAGATGACAAGAAGAAGAAGAAGAAGAAAAAGAAGAAGAAGAAGAAGAAGAAGGTAAAAAATTTGTGGACACTTTTTATATGTTATGTTCTAATAATGGTTTCCTTTCAACTGTTGCTGTTTTAATAATTAATTCATAAAAGTAGCACCCCTTAGCTCAGTTTGCACTGGTTGTTAACCAGTGAAAAGTAGAGATTATTTAAGATTAAATTCCAAGGATGCAGCACTGTGACTGACTCTGACTTGTATACTTGTAGAAGTCCTGCTCTTCTGATGATAGCTCTTCTTCTTCCTCATCCTCTTCTTCCTCTGAGAGCGAAGATGACAAGGTGAGATGACACATGCCCAAATAATATATACTCTACTCAAATGACAAATGATACGTCTGCACCCAAGTTTACAGAGATAAACAGCAGCACATTTCATCATGGGTACGTCTTTTTTTTACTTTAGAAAAAGAAGAAAAAGAAAAAGAAGAAGGATAAGAAGAAGAAGAAAAAGAAGGTGGCAACATCTCATCTCTTGCTTTCCATTCCAGGACTGACAATGAGTTACAATATTTTATACAACTTTTGGGAATATTAACCTCTGAAAACCTTGAAAAACTTTTAAAAAAGACAAAATGCTGAAGCATCTTGAAAAGGAAAACTTAGGTAGCTTGCCATTGACACCTCTGTATCTGTAGAATTTCATACAAAAACACTGTAATGATGAAGTGTCCAGAAAGTGTGAGTGAAACAACTAAATTCAAAGTCAATATTCATGAGGTTATACAATGGTGTTGTGACTAAAACATTAACTCTTAGTGGTTATTTAGGCAAAATGACTGCTCACAAAATTATTAACAAGTAACTACTGTTACTACGGTATGAATGAAATGTGATGTGTGTTATATACAATTTCACTTCTTTCCAGGATTCTTCTTCTTCTTCTGACTCCTCCAGTGATTCTTCTAGTGATGATGACAAGAAGAAAAAGAAGAAGAAAAAGGATAAAAAGAAGAAGAAAAAGAAAGACAAGAAAAAGGTAAAACAATGTGCAGGTGTTGTATTTGGTGCTATTAAACCTGCTAAGTGCTATTCCCTGTGAATATTAAAAAGGCAATGTAGTAATATCATTATCATATTTACATCAAAGGACTCAGATTCTTCTAGCAGTGATGATGACAAGAAGAAGAAAAAGAAGAAGAAGAAAGACAAGAAGAAGAAAAAGAAGAAGGACAAAAAGAAGGTAATTCAGTATTTGATAAACAAAAATCTGTTTTTATGAACGGTGTTCTTAAAATATATGATTGACATAGTTTCAATCTGAACAGGACTCAAGCTCCAGTTCATCGAGTTCCTCTGATAGTTCCAGTGACAAGGAAAATAAAAAGGATAAGAAGGACAAAAAGAAGAAGAAGAAAAAGGTACATTACTCATACTCAGTGGGAATATCATCAGATTTATTTATTTCTCTGTGAAGGTGAAATGACTGAATCTTATTGGTTCCCTGTTTGCCCCCCAGACTTCGGGTTCATCAGGAAGTGAAACTGTGGAGAAGAAGAAGATTGTAAGTAAAATGAATTTATGTTTAAAAAAAAAAAGAAAAAAAAAAGGGTGATTACAAGATTGAATTCATTCTTGGGTCAAGCTGATATTTCCTTAAGTTAAGAAAACTGCCATAATCTTTCCTCACAGACAGTCTGTTCTCCTTCTGTAAGGTTAACCTGGTTTCCCATTTACAGTATCCTTCATGTGTGGTGGTGTTGATTTCATTCCAGGAAAGCCCAGACGGTGAGCAAAGTGGCGAGCCGAAAATGGAAGTTTCAGGTTCAGGTAGTGGTGGACTTTCTGCTAGCAGCAGCAGCAGTTCCAAGCCTGGCGGTACTACAGCCTCCTACGTGCCACTCCCCTCTAAACCCGTGTTGAAGCTGGATCCTCTTCCTCCCTCACCTGTCTACAAGCCCTCTGTCTCTGGCTCCTCACTGAGTATTGGGGAAAGGTCCCCCATTCGCAGACCTGTCAGCCCCATGGAGTCCCTGATGGGGAGCCCAAGGAGGTTTGGAGATGGAGGGACCCGTTCCACTACCCACCTCACCTCAAGTGATCTACTGAGAGGCCCCAAACCTTACCAATGATGACATGTCATAGATTAAAATAATAATGTTAACGATTTTTAAAAAGTGTGTTTTAATGACATTGGAGGAAGTTGAATGTGATGATGAGCTATGCTCCAATGATGCTGTCAGTGCCCTGATTTTATGCAAGAAAAAGATTCACATGTGGTGTGTTTTGTGTTCAAGATAATTTTACATGAAAAATTATTTTATATTTTTTTTGAACTGGTAAGAAAGGAAAGGAAAGGAGATCTGTGGAGGAAATGTCAATTCACAATCACATGAAATAATTTCAAATGCTTGCTTTGGGGAATAAAACTGTGATTTTATCTGTTTTGTTTCTTGTGCCTGTTGTTGTTGTTATTATTATGACTTTAACATATGGTGAATTCAAGTACTCCTACATCTCAGGTTCTTCAGGTGCAGAGCAGGAAATAACTAATTTATATTGCCCCATAGCATCTGGATGTAAAGGGAAATTAGAGTCAAAAGATTAAGAATCAACAAATTATTTTACTATTTATTTTAATTATTTTTAAATAACTGGAAATGACTTCATAATTTTTCTGATAATACTTAGGTTTAGTAGGCAGGCTACAAGTTTTAATGCAAGTATCAACGGCAGTTACTTATTTCGATACTCTGGTATTTCCGCCTGCACATGAACGTAGCTCCCCTGCTGTAAATGAACGGAGAGTACATGAACCTTGAACGTTTAACCCAGGAGCAGAGGTGGATAAGGGGCGTGGTTCGGTTAGGTCACGGTCACGTGTATTAGGTGCGGTCGATCCAGATTTCCTGTGTGTGAGAAACGCAGCCTGTCAGTGTTTGTTGTCACTTGTTTGGAAAAGCGCATGAGGAGCAGTCAGAATGGATTTCAATCTGTCATCAGGTACGCACATCTAAATCGATCATGTTCATGTTCATCTCTGTTAATGCTTGATGTAGTTCGGTTTTGACTTTAACAGCACTTAGGAAAGCAACAGGTAGTTGTGGGACAGGATTTGAACCTGGCAGTGTGATTTCCAATATACAGTGGCTATGCTTAATAATCAAAACCAAAAGACAGTCCCAGCTAGTGGATATAATGTGTCGCTTTACTCCTGCAGTTTACACACATTGCTTGTAATTCAGATTCTCCGTGACACTTTTTTTCTAACTCGATACTTAACTGCTCACTTCTGTCTCCCTTTCCAGCTTTAGATAAGAATGAAGAGGTGGTGAAGAGTGAGGAGGCTCAGAAGGATGAGTTTAGTTGGCCCTGGAACAAGAACAAGGATAAGGATAAGGTAGGAGCTTTGTATGCATACGTCCTTTCCCAGATGCTCATGTAGTTCATAAACATGAGAGCTTTTCCAGGTACTGAGAAGTAGAATTGGGCATCAGTGTCTGTCTTTGGATCTAGGGGTTTAAACTGTTTTTTTAATATCAAAAAGTTGCCTCTCTGATAAATGTGCCTTTGGGCTACCAACTCTTTGGCACAATAGACAGTGGAAAACACAGTTCTCACTCTACATTGATTAATCATGATCACTAGAACCATGCACAGTCATTAAATCTGATCTGATTCAATTGATCATCTATTCAAAGTCAACTTTTGCCATTTTTTTTTTAGAGCGACAGTAAGGACAAGTGTGGAAGTAAGGACAAGTCTGGAAGTAAGGACAAGTGTGGAAGTAAGCACAAGTCTGACAAGAAGCATAAGTCTGACAGAAAGGATAAGAGCAAAGATGGCGACAAGAAGGACAAGAAGAAAAAGAACAAGGAGGGAGGATCAAGCACTTCATCCTCATCTTCCTCATCCTCCTCCAGCAGTGATGAGGTAAGCAGTGCAACAGTTTTAGGGATCTATTACCAATTTGATTTTTGATTTCACAAAATGCTTTTGGTCTAGTCTTGTTGGATTTTTGGCAATACCAAGGAATACCAAGAGTGTGTGAAGGTGTTGCCACGTTTGAGGATCTCAGACCTTTTAAAAAGCGAAATGCAATAAAATGCAGCTCAACAGGTAACAGCTGTCACACCTTGTTACAAAGGTTGACAAATGAATCACCAGCCGGCACATCTGTGTGTGTGTGTGTGTGTGGTATGTGTGGAGCATCCACAAACAGGTCTTACAAGCAGTGCTGGTTTTAATCAGACTTGGCACACCACACCCTCCTGTGTGTGTGTGTGTGTGTGTGTGTATACTGTTTTCATTCATAGCTCATACTGTTGTCAAGTGACTGTATCTCCCATATCTGCAGATTCATTTTTAGCTTGTTAACCAGCAACCAATCTGAGAGCAACAGCTACGATCTTATCAACTAGTCTGAATTCCTTTTGCTTTGTTTGCAGCTTCATTGTGAGAAAACAGAACATGTTGGTCACATATATATGAATAATAGGTTTTAGGTGCAAATGACCAAAGCCAAAGAAGGAAGAGCCCAGCCCAGTGTGGGAAGAGAGGAAATACTGATTAGATAGGAGAGTCATAAAATAACTTTCTAATCACTTGCATGGAAGTGAACAGGCTCATCTCAAACCTGTCATGGCCTGACTAGACTTCAGAACATTCCTCCTCCAAAAATGGTGCTTGTTACGGCTCATGCTGCTGCCGGAATGATTTGTGCATTAAAGATGGAGAAGGAGCTGTGGCACTTAAGATGTCCTTTAATAAAACATGTTTCCTTCCTGCAGTAACAGCATTGTCCTTTTTGTCATTTCAGGACTGATGCTTCCTGAGGGCCAGGACTGCTCTGTTAGTCTCTTATGATCTTGTCCATTGACAAAGTGAATGTGTGTGTGTGTGTGTTTGTGTGTGTATGCAATTGTACCAACTTTTCTTCTTGTCTCGTCACTGGTGTCACAGAAACATAATGGTTTTGTGTAAACAAATCTGCTAATTCCTAGAAGTAAATGTTCAACAACAAACCAGCAACTGCAGGTTCTCTGTTTGTCAAAATTCTCCTGTCAAGTAAAGTGTGTTTTCTTCACCACTAGATGGCAGTGTTCTACATTTTTAAGGTCAGTCAAAGTTTAAGATGAAAGGAGTCTTATTTTTAAGATTTAAACTTTTAAAATACAAAGAAAACATAGACAACTTGACATTATCAGCAGGTGCCAATGGACCAGAGGTGAAGAAGTATTCAGATCCTTTACTTAAATAAAAGTAACAATGTAAAAATACTTGACTACAAGTTAAAGTATTCTCAGCAAAGTCTACTTAAGTATGAAGTAAAACTTGTTATGCAAAGGACTGTGTTGAGTCTTATGTTGTTATTTACAGGATGATTATCACTGATGCATTAAGATATAAACAGCATTTTATTGTTGTAGCTGGTCGAGGAGGAGCAAGAGTGAACTATTATACACGCTGCTGGGTAGTTTATTCTAGAAAAAGCAAAGAAATTTAATATTTGATATATTTTGTATGTAAGATCTTAATCTGCAAAGTAACAGCTATAACAGTGAGATAATGTGGTGATGTAAAATAACAATATTTCCCTTTGAAATGTGGAGGAATACAAGTATTAAGTAGCATCGAATGGAAGAACTCGAGTAAGGTACTAGTAACTCAAAATTACACTTAACTACGGTATTTGTATATATAAATGTATTGCATTCACTGGCTGAGGTGGACACACTTAGACCTGATTGAACTGATCAACAATAAAAAATATCATTGTATGGGAAAAAGTGAAACTCCAAAGGCAACAAAGGGTCCAACAACTCAAAGAATACATGATGCAGCACTAAAACAAAGTTCACCCATTTACCTGACATCAATATTCAAGTTATCATGAACTCCAGACAGGACTGTCAGGAGAAGAGAATTACAGCATTTAGCATTGAGGATCTCCTTCAGGTCTTTTGAATCTTTTATGGGGGTGCAGAAAAAAGAAAAATGGAGCGGTTTCAGAAGGGAATCAATAATAAATCAACCATGCATCTTTTGGTGGCTGCTGAAGAAACCCAATTTAACCCATCCATCATTTTCAACCCCTTATTTTATTTAACCTGTAAAGGAATATTGAGGGGAGAAATCAGCGGGTGATTTACAAGAACATCTTGATTAATTGATCTGGTAAAAGCAAACCAATGCATGAGATTACATTCGTGCCAAAAATGTGCACCTCTTTTCAGAATAGCATACAGTATCACAAAAGTTGTATGAGTGTTTCAGAGCAGGAGCTGAGGGTACATGTGAGAAAAGTTTAAAAGACAGAGAGCGAGAGATGAACAGAGAGCTTGATTTGAAGGTCTCAGGACATGCTTAAACTCTTCTAACTTGTACCTTATTTGTCTGCAGTGACAGCTAAATTTCTATGAATTAACTGCCAACAGCTGTGGGACCAAAGGAAGGATGGAGGGATGGATAGATGGATGTACAGGGCACTGCCCCCATCATGTCTTTCCCTTTGATTTTCCTTTTCTTGATGTCTAAAAATCTAATTATGAAAGAAATTTCAAAAACAACCCAACACTGTTTCTCTTTTGATGTTTTGATTCGTTTTTGGCTAAGTAACTGTGTGCAGTCTAGTAAGAAGTCATTTAGTGCTGAGGTGAGCTAAGTGTGATCAGTGGATCAGAGAGATCAGAGGCCTGAACACGGTTTGTTTGATGCAGTCTCCTCTGCTGCTTCTTTTAATCACTGAGTGGCTCCTTCAGCCCACAGTCACTCCTGTGTGTTTCTTTTTCCTGCTGTGCTTTACTAAAGGTTCTTGTCTTTGAATTAGTAGATTATCCTCTACAACAGTATATAAAATCTTTGATTCATTACGATTGAACTTTTCAGAAATAATGATGCCTCTCAGTGTCTTTCACACACTCACATGTGTCGCTGTCTTTATCGTTTGGATACGTGTGTGTGTGTTGTGACTGTTTCTCTTGGTGCCACTGAGAACATGAAAAAAGTATTTAAAATATATACACACCCCAGAAATATAGGCTATAGTCTTGTGAATTATGATATATATATATATATATATATGATTATAAATATTATTCCTTGTATTTATTACTACTATAAAATCTCAGAGGTGCATTAAATTTATATGGCTATAAGGCCACCAAGTACCACCAATAATCTGTTCTATTCTACTCTATCGGTCGTTCTGTGGACGCACCGCAGGAGGGCACGAACGTCTCTCTCTCTCTTGACTGGCGTCATGGGTCTCCCAGCAACAGCCGGGCTCCAGCTCACCTCAATCATCCGCTGCTGAGTGCCGTCAAGCCGCACGAACACACTCAGACTGAAACCGGAAACTAACTGTATGTTTGCCTAGACAATAAAAGCACACTGAGTTCAGGTGAGCTTCTTGCGGTTTCATTCACTTTAAGCCTATTTACCTGCAGGCTTATCCTGGCGGACTATAGCTACTGGGTACTGTCAGTGGGGTTATAGCCAGTTTGCCAGCAACATGTAGGTAAATAGACCCCGACATGAAATTGAATTTTGTAACAATCTCATTTGCAGGTGAATTGCTTCTTCAGAGAAGTTCAGTTTTTTACTTACTTTAAAAATACTTTGTATACTTTCGATGCTTAAAAGCACTTAAAAGATCCTTCATTATTGAAAACTGACTTGAAAGCAGGAAAGTGCGGGGAGCACACAGGTAGCTTAAGTTTAGGCCTACATAGAGAGAAGTGGTCTAATCCTGATTGACGGACTAACCCTTTGACCTGTTGCCACTTTATTACAATAGTGTAATCTGCACTATTCCACTTAGTCAACATAGGATGTCGTATATCAGCTAGCCTACTCCGCGCTTCTTTACGATTTTTGTTTTATTTGGAAAAAATCTCAACCGGAAGTCGTGTTATTTCCAGTGCGGTGTGACTTTCTCCCAGGTTCGCTCAGCTGCAGCAGATCAGACGAGAAATCATGGAGCGCAACAAGACACGTTGGAGAGACTCACCAAGCGGACGGGAAAAGTGCCAGTTTCTGGTCTGCTTGTAAGTCACTTTCAGCGGTAGTGGGAAGATTGTCCTTCTCGAGCAGGTGGACGTTGAGTTGGCCTATTTCCAATGTGCGTAAATTGACAGGAGAGGTCTAGGAAAGAAAACAGTCTTGGAGTGACCGGCAGCTACCAAAGAACGGGAGGAAAGGAGGAGTGAAAAGAGCCCGAAGGAGAGACGAGTGCCGGGTGGATGGAAATGCTCTCTGCGTTATTTCTTCCCACACATTTGAACATTTCACGTTTTTTCTGGAAAATGTCGCGGGTGTGCGCTGCGTAAAACCGCCGACTTCTTTCATGTCTCATGCCAGTAGAAGGAACAGTTACTTTTCTTCAAGTTAACTGTGAGAGGAGCTGTGATTTCATAAAAGAGGAGGCACTGGGCTAAAACTGAGAGCGAGTCTCTGAACAGTTACGAACCATGGTGAAGTTTCATAACTCGGACCTATGGATAGCCTGGATGGTCATTTTCTGCATGGAGGGTAAGTTGTGTGTCCCCCAGAAACTTGTTTACTCTTCCCAAGCTGCAAGCACAATACACCTTGTACACTCACAATCCTACAGGATGATGATAATAATAATAATAATAATAATAATAATAATGATAATGATAATGATAATGATAATAGGTTATAAGGAGAATATTTCAAAACGTTTACAGATTTTGAATCACGTGGACAAATCATTATTACAATACATCTGCATCAGTATTGCAAAAACAGATGTATCTGGAATTAAACTGTGCCTCTCCAACCTCTCCTCTCCAAGAGCGCGTGCCACAGCTATTTGAGATGTGTATAAGAGACAGCCTTAATACTGTATGTTTGGATCAGGCTGATAAATCCTCGGCATTTCCACAAAAACTAAAGCACAGATTTAGGATGACTTTTCCCCAGCACTAGTCGCCATGTCATCTCTCCCAAAAGCACTCGGCGCTCTGCCGTGCCTGATAACGCTTTTGCACGTCTTACACAACACAAGGCCTAAAATTACTGCTTTTTTTAAAATTTATTTATTTTTTTTAAACCGTGCAACCGCCACTGATACACTTTAGAACGTGGCATAGGAGTGGGAGCGTCTGTGTTTTGAAATAGAAACGGAGCAGACGGTGGAGGGTTGCGCTGGTAATCCGCCCGATTAACGAGAAGCATGGTGACCAGGCAGCACAGGAGCGCAGGCAACCCCAAAGGAAAATTACTATATGTTCCTATAATTCTTCAGTGGGGAATTATACTGTGTGTGTATGTGTGTGTGGCAAAAATAGCAAGTTTGTTGACCTTATCTTCTTCTTAGTCCAGTGGCTGTATTGTAGCAATCCAGCAACATTCCTATTGAGAGAACATTAAAGTTTAGTGAGTTTGTTGTATTACTTTATTTTGTACAGCCTCATGAAATACTGAAAATGTAAATTAAAGTTTGGTATATTTGTTTAATTTGTTAAATAAAATGCTTCCTGTAGTTCTGAGAACAGTAGTTAGAGTTACGGATTAAAATTCAAATCTTAAAAGATGATAAATAACATGCAGACAAGATTAATGTTGCCCATTAACAACTGTGCATCATTAGCAAATGTATTCACGCAAATATGATATAGGCTAATGAATGAAGATAGTTAAAAATGCATCCAGAGACTGTTAAATAGCTGTAAGTTGAAAATGAATGAGCTCCCTGAAACAATCTTCCACTTTCTTTCACGCAATGTACAAATCTTTGTCAGAAAAATAGCAGAGCAGAGAAGAACCAAAACAGTCCCTTTAGAGCCTCATGTCTGGTCTCAAAAAGCATTTCCACTGAACCATGCAGGCACACACACACACACACACACGCGCACATACACAAACAAACACACCAGCTTGACATGTCAATTTGGACAGAACAATTGTGTGAGATTGAATTTAGACTTGATTGCACAGGTGTCTCACTCCACTGCTCACTTGTTTAGTTGTATACCTTTGTGGTGAGTGGACGTTTGGTGTCTTGTCAGCTTTACTCAATGTTACACACACACACACACACATATACGTACACAGCTTGATTTAATTTTCTATGGCTCTGCTACTTTCTGATAAAATGGTTCGAAATGAAAACAGTAGATTGTGGCCATTCCGTCTTTTCCCCCCAAAGTAATCGCATGTATCTCCAGTTATTGCCTCAGTTATTGCAATGAGTGAAGGTTCAAGTGTACAAATGACTTTACAGTAAGAACAAACTGCACATATGAGCTCAGCAGCTCCTTTAACACGCCAACTTGTTCAGACAGAAGCTTCGTTCTCTGGACAATTTTTTCTTCTCTCCTCATGTGTCTTGGCGAGGAGCTGCCAGTGTTTCTATAAATAAGTTCTGATGCAGCAAAGTCAGTATTGATTGTGGTTGCTTGTTTTGGCTGTGTGTACTGACCTCCACTTTTTGCATGTTAGACATTGTCACTAGATTGTTCTGATCTGTTCATCTGTTCATGTTAGACGACACTGGATTGTTTGGGTTTATTACACAAACAGGCCTGAATCATGTCAAGTGTGTTTTGGCTTGAATGAGATGTTCATGCCACCCTGCGCGTGTTTGTGGAGGTGGACTTGCTATTAAGTAAAAAGTGAAACATTTTGAAAAGAAGAAAACTGTGAGCAACTATGACAGGAGGAAGTTGGTTTCATAAGTGACTTGGACGGGCGTCAGTCATGGCAAAGTTCAGGTCAGGGCCCTTCGTACTTTCAGCATTAGTCAGAGGACATGTCATGTCTTCCTTCAGCCATCAACCCTCCCCATCTTCACATTAATATTGTATTTATCTTTCTCAGTTAGAAATGGGCAACTTATAGTGAAGTCACAGTAAAGAAAAGCTGGGTTCATCAGCTCTGCAGTGCATGAAGTGTTAGAAGAAAAATAAAATTCTAAAACATTAGAAGAAAAAACAGTGGAAGCTCTAAGCTAATAAATCTGATTGGTTCAGCTGATGTCATAGCGAAACCCCTTGGTGATACAGACACAGAGCTGCTCTGTCCATGATGTCCCGATTTAACGATCCACCCAGAACAACCCTCAAGGGTGTGGTAGTGACCGATCTGTAGGTCTAATCAATTCAGCAAATTAAATCCAAGCGGAGGTGGTGGCTCTGAACTTTTCAACTACAGTTGTTTGTTTTGGTTGTTTGCATAATAGATCCTATAGAACATTTCAAATTTGCATACAGTGAAATGTTCTGATTTAGCCTGCAGGCTTCCATCCCACTGTCTGTATATTTGATATGAAGAGTCCGGCGAGGGACGAGGAGCGCTGGAGCATAACAAAAGAAAGACAACATGGAGTGTTTCTCAAGCTCATTGACATTCAGGGCATTCACGTCTGCATCAAAGCTGAACTTAGACCAGTTCCCTTCTGCACTTTTCTCTGTGAGCTTGTTAACCTTTGAAGCTCTGCTGAAATTACAGAGCAAGCCTATTCCGTTTGTTGTTTACACGGTCTCCTTTGCTATGTTTGCTGCCTTCATTTAAATCAATTGATCATTCAAATATGATTCGTGCCACACAGTTGCACTGGGTTCACAGTTGCAGTAAGGATGGTTTCTGTGAAAAGCAACGCAGCTACCAAAGTAAAAACTGGGCTGAATTATGGGGAAAAGTGAACTTTTATAACCATTACTTCAACATCTATTTTCAATCCCTACTAGGATGTTTCTGTTGCTTCTTCAAACCTGCTTTGTTTTTATTCAGTTAGATTTGTTTTGCAGGTGGTTAAAGATAATGAAGGATGAGAGGAAACAGACTGTCAGGAGCTTTGAAGAGAGAAAAACATGTTAAAGAGCTGGAGAGAGCTGTATCCTTTTGTAACCACAGGTGATTTTGTAGTTTTTTGATGTAATGCATCAAACTTAGATCACTTCTCCTCCTGCTAATGCAGAATATGATTAAAAAAAAAGAAAAATGCCGTCTGTGTCAGTTTTATCTGATAAGTAACACCCCCCCCCCTTCCGCCTGCTGCTAAAAAGGAGCAGCTGGAACAAGAGTGTTGGACAGATGGAACTTTCCACCTCAATTATTTTTCTCACTAAAAATAACCTCTCAAAAAATTAAAAGACCCCTGGGACCGCTTGCAAAGTGCATGTGCGTGCGTATACGTGTGTGTGTTTGAGCGACAGAGGCGGCAGAGAACTTCAGACGACAGGGTCCTCAGATGATGGCGGCAGCGGCCATCCTGGGAGTGTGAATGAATAAATGATGGGCTGATATTTGGAGGAGAGAGAGAGAGAGAGAGAGAAAGCAGCATCCGCCCGGTCCCACGGTCTCTTAAGCACACATTAAACTAGGCCCCAAAGAGTCCACAGGCTGCTCTGCTACGCGGCACTTGGCCAAGCATCTGGGGCAAACATCTGATGTGGTCAGTTCACAGAGGTTTGGGGGTTTAGAGGTTTGGGGCTTTGAGATTTTGGGGTTGGTTGTACGTTTAATCAAAGTGGCAAATGAGGGAATTGTGAGTGAATCATGAGTGTGAATGGAACAGGGTGAGGCTGCTGATGCAGAAATGGTTTTGTTTTTTTTTAACAGCATTTGGGTTAGATGATTAAAAAGGGTGTTGGGGAAGTCAGGTGTCACCAACACAGAAGCTCATTTATAGTATGTATGACTATGTGCAACTTATTTTATGACATATAAAACATTTCATCAGTGAAGTACTACAGTATGAGCAGTAACCAGTTTCATCTCAGCATGGTTGAGCCACAAGATCGTGATAACCTCTCTGTGGGTCGAAATTGCTCTGTTGTGAGAGCAGATGTAACTTAAGAACCTGCAGAAAGAAGAATCATCACTTTCTAACTAAAGGATGGAGAAAGAATAACTACAGTCATGCTGAAGATATAATTCAAAAAGCCCAAAAAATCCATCTTAAGATGACAAAACATAAGTGAGTCTACTTGCCTTAAGTGTCTATAACATTGGGTCTACAACATACTGTGACAGGTTGTAACATTCGGATGAGACTATCTTTTAGCTTGGCTTTCATTTCAAGTGTGTGTGTGTGCATGTGTGTGTGAAGAGCCCTGGGCTTATACATATTTAAAGCGGATGTCTTCCTCATGCTGTGGCACCCTGAAGATCCTCTACTTGAAATGAGCAGTTTTGCTTTGCTGGCTCTTGAGGTTTGACGGGACCTTTGCTGACAAGACTTGCACATCACATCAGTAACTCAGGAGATATTTGGTACATGCATATGCAACATTAATGTGGCTGTTTAATAGTTTTGAACAGTTTCATATGGTAAAAAAGCTTTTACACTCCTGTGATAAAGTAAAGGTATTAAAAAAAAAAAAAAAAATTCTGAAGATGGGAAGAATCCTGAAAACCTAAGAAATTAAATTGAAAGTAAAATTTGTTTTGATTAAGAGACTAATCTGAGTGAGTATTTAAGATATTTCAGTTATAAACTAAGAATATAAATGTAATGTGGGATATCACAGTGTTGTCAGGTGTGGCGCGAGTACACGTACCAAATTCCCCGTTGTTTTGTTCTGTTGGTTGATTGGGTTAGACAGGTGATCATTCGGTGTCACCTGTGGTGATTGGCAGGGGTTGTGGAAGCAGAGGTCAGAGTGGGAAGGCGTGAGAGACAGCCAAGAAAACAACAGTTTATTGGGGCGAGTGGTTGTGCAGGTGTGTTTTTTTTCGTGTAATGTTAAGCAAAAAAGTGAACTGCAAGTCAGAGGACCGCACGCCGAGAAGGACCAAGTGCACCTGCTGATGGAGAGTCACTGCTGCTGTCGCCTGGTTTTCTTCACGGGCGTCTGCAGAGGAGACGATTCTCTCCAGCTGAGCTGTGAGTCTTACCTGTTTGGCCTTTTCTCTGTTGGAGGAGGATTCTGTTCACCCAGGCCTACAACGGTTTTTTAAATTTCCTCCACTTTATTGTGTGCGTGCATGAGTGAGTGAGTGTGTGTGGGCTCACGGGGTGATTTAAGTGTTGGTTGTATATTCGTTGTTCAGTATTTGGGTAATGTAGGGTTTGTTAAGGACATTTAAGGGTTAAGAGCTATTTTAAGTATTTTGTAGGCTACTAAATTTTTTTCAAAAGTCAATTAACAGTGGCATATTTTGGTAAGTAGTTTTCTTGTTTATTAGTGTAAATGTAATTTTGGTTTAAATTTTGAAGCACTGTTCATTTTAAAGCGGTCTAACTATCAATCTATCAAGTTTTAGTTTGCTGTTAACCACATGGCAAATGTGAGCAAGCTTGTACTTAGTGCCAGTGAATGTTCCCAAAGCTAAGCATGAACAAAGAGGGTGAAATAAGTCTCTTCAGTCCAACCTGAGTCATGAGTGAATCAGCACTCTAGTCACAAACTGGGGCTCTCCACAGACTAACTAACACTCTAACAGAATAATTATTGTTTCGTTGCAGACATTTGTGCAATATTACATCAATATTAAACCATGTTAAACCTGCTTTCTAGCGATAACAGAAGTCTGACTCTAAATTCATGTAACAGTTTATGAACAGAAATCACATTCATCCAAAAAGCATCAAACACTTTGCACTTTGCAATTGCATAAAGGGTTTTTCCTTAGTTTATTTATCCCTCACAAATCTTGTACAAATAGTGCTGCTCTATCAAGCACCAGCTCATTGAGCTCAAACTTTCATGTTCATAACAGTCCATATTAATTGACTTATATTTTACCAAAGCCATAGTGTGTGTGATATATTGCAGCTCTCAATCAGTGTCTGCCAAAGGGTCGTTAAGTTGATCTCTGGTATTACCAAGAATAGTTGCTGTGTTTATCATTGTAAGCCTTTATGTGCTCAGATCAATGACGAAGGAAATGCTCCTGTGCACACATTAGTCTCACAAGTGTGTGCTAACAGGCAGAGTGTGTGTGTGTGTGTGTGTGTGTGTGTGTGTGTGTGTGTGTGTGTGTGTGTGTGTGTGTGTGTGTGTGCTTGGGCCCTTGTATTCCCCTGGCAAATAAATCACAGTGGATCCCAGAGGATCAAGGTTTGCCTCGGACTGTAATGACCTCATCAGTTTCATCCACCAATCACCAGATAGTCCGATTGTCTCTTGGGTTCATTAAGCAGATTCAAGCTCTCCAGTGATCTCACTATTAAGATGAAAGAAAATTCACTTTAGTCTGTGTGGCTGCTCATTCTTCTGTGTATAGGGTGAATTTGTGAATAGTCTTTTGACTCAGTCAGCGAAGCCTTTAGGAAATAAATTGAAAAATGGGGATATATCAAAAACAGTGGGGGTTAACAATGAATAACAAGAACACCATACAGCTGATAGGACCATGTGGAGGAAATAAAGCATTTTATTGAAGTGTGTTCCATGAAGGACCAGAACCCTGGACCATTACAGGACTGTAGAGAGAGAGAGTGAGAGAGAGAGAGACTTTATTAAGATATATGCCTCCCAAAAATAAAAAGAAAGTTTGTTTTAATTGCATAACTAATTTGTTCCATAATTCATTTGTCCTTGCATGGAAAAATCACTATGGGAGGGTGCCAATGAGATGAGAGAGACTGCTGAACTGAATCAGCCTTCTGGATGTGCGTTCCAGTAGCCGGTCGTTGAGAATTACTGATCCACGCCCAATACCGGTAATTGCGCAAAAGCAAAAACAGTGGTAAATTAAATGAATTGGATAGATGTATAAAGTAAGATCACAAAATAGCACTTTGAGGTAGGAAATTAAGAAATTAGAAGGAGTAAATGAAGTAATTCCAGTGTACAAATTGCTGTATTAAAGGAATTAATTGTAAAGTCATGCTCATGCCGGTGTCAGAACACCATTGGCTTATCGATGCATTGTCTGTTCAGCTACCGGCTGACTAGAAACATCCACTCACACCCATACAAGGGTTTTGGTGGCTGTTGTAAGCTATCAGCTCTCCCTAACACTTTGCTGGTTCTCTGATACCAATACCAACACTTAATCCTGCTGCACCACCTTCCACCACCTCAGCCTCCTCCTCATGTCTCTGAACCTCTGGTGTTGTTATCTTGTTAAGATCTATTCATGTCTGTTTACTTCTATCTGATGCTGTATCCTCAAGTGTCAGGGGGATTCGCTCTTTTAGCAGAATCCTTGTTGCTGTTTAGATTTTTGAGAGCTCCCAAAAAGGCCAGAATGTTTTTTTTTTGTATAACCATTTTCTATAAATGGTCACTACTCTGATCTTAGTGTAAACTGCGGAGTGCATGTTTAGAATACAAATTCCTGGGAATTACTTGAAATTTGAGAGCACAAATTACTAATCTGAGCAAATTATTTATCAAACTTTTACCCCTTGACACCCACCAGACTCAGGTCAGAAGGTTACATTACATTACTCAGTACACAGAACTTTAGTGTTTAGCAAAATCTGAAAACGAAACCACACTGCTCCTTCAAGGGAAGCAAGCGGTCTATTCCCAGTCTACAGACAGCTACATGAAGTGTTGTAGTGGGCGCCGCATTAACTGCAGGCCTCGAGGAAGGATGCAGATTCAGCTGTAGGTGGTTTTAGGTCAGAGTTTCCTGACATGAGCGAGTCCTGAAGCAAACACTATATATAGGTATTTTCAGCTGTACTCCCTGGAGTACTGTGGCCGTGCATCACTAATTTGAAATTGATTGTTAATTGATCCACACAACGACTAAATGACCTTACAGCACTTGATGAACCCACTGGCTGAGCTTGCTGGTGTCACATTGGGAGATAATGCAGATCCTGTGACCTGTTTTGAGTCCATTGAGTTGTCTTGACCAGATAATTGCGCAGGCTCTAAAAATACACTGTGGATAATTTCATATTCTAAAGGAATGTAATTTTGTAAATTGCTCACTGTTGCACATGATGGGTTGTGTGCTCGTCTGTAATGGCTACCTCTACTGTTAGGTGCTCAGCTCAGAGCACCTACACAAATGACTTCTCTCCTCTGAGCGTTTTGGTTTATGAAAGGATAGAGAACTGTATGCACTGTCTTTCCTCTGCGTTTGTGGAAAAGTCCTTAATCATGCTTTTATCCCTTTGACAGCAACATGTTAGTTTAGTCCTGTGCCACTTCCTCTTTCAAGATGAATTAATTCTGCTTCTTTTGAAACAATGTGGTCGGGGCGAGCAGATGAACTGAACTTGAAACCCCTCAGCCTGTTGTCCTCACACTCGCATGTTACACTGCTAATGGAGTGAAAATGCAGAATATGGCAGAGAATAGAGGGGAACAAAGTGAAAAAGGGGACAGATTCTCCTGCATTAAATATGCCCAGGGCTTTTCACAGCCATAGGTAATTCATAAACTGGCTGTTGGGGTAAAAAACTGCTGTTTTATTTGTGCTTTTGCTCTTTTCCTCTAGTTCAGTGTCTCTTTTATCAAATCAAAAATAACATTGTAATTGAAACACAATGCTGAGGACAGCAGGCGAAAGGGAAATTTTGTTAATTTTTTTTTTTAACTTTTAGTCATGAGCATCATAATGCAGTGACATCACTAAAAAGATCCATGACAAAAGAAACGACCAGACAGACAGGTTGCACAAAGAGAAGAGAAAATAAAAGTGGAAGAAGAAATTATTATCAATAACAGTTTTGTTGTTGTGAAATAATGCATTTTGCACCAGGAGTGAAGTTATGTGCATAGTTGTAATTGATGATGTACAGTGTAAGTGCAGCTAAGCCCACAAAGCCTCTGGCTGTTGACCACACTATCATAAACCACTACAGTATCATTGTCTGCTTAGTAAGGACACCAAAATGAGATGTCCCTGCAGGAGTGGAAGGCGAGCTCTGGGTGTGACATGCTTAGGCTCTCAGTAAATGTGTGTTAACTGCTTGAATTGCTCCCTGTAGGAAAGGTTGTGCCGCAGCTCTCCATAGTTCCAGTTTCATTATTAGCCCCTCTTTTGTACTGTGCCCCAGAGCTTAACTCTCTCTCGAGTGTTATTCTTCCGCCTTGTCCCGCTCAGTGTCTTTCCTTCAAAATAGAGGTTCAACTTCACTTCCTCTCTTTGTCATGACCTACAGTATATTCCTCTACATTTCGCTTTTTTTCCCCTTTACATCACTTGGTTGTCCAGTTTCACTCTTTCTTTCCACTCTCTATACCTCTCTTTCACACACTCTAAATTTTCCCTCTCTGCCTCTATTTCTCCGTCCTCCCACACACCCTGTTGACACACAAATGACTTTCCAGGGATGAGGATGAGACTGAAAAGTGGTCGCCCGGTTGTTATGTCCTTGCAGACAACGAATGAGCATGTCAAATCTGATGCATGTGAACAGCCAGGAAGAATGGCGCGTTAAGGCACACAGTGAGAGAGAAAGAGAGGGAGAGATCGAGAGACACAGAGAGAAAGAGAGAGAGAGATCCCATCTGTGCATTGTTACACAAGACTTCACCTTAACGTTGTGGCTGCTGTATCCAGTAGAACAGGAGGGGGCACAGGTGGAACTTTGTGGGACACAGTTCACGCGTGGACCTATACACACATTCAGATGCACCTGCAAATTCTTTTCACAGACATACAGTATCTTTGCAACACATATAAATGCCTACACAGACATATAGAAACACAGTTAGTTGCCCAATTGTGTGAATACAGGTGTGGACATGTTCATGCACATGCAAAAAGAACTTCATACAACATTTCTCACAGTTTCCATATTACAACGTGTTAGTCTGCTTTATTTCTGTTTGTGTTGCTTGGTCTTTGGCCTTTGCGTCTTTGGGAGTATTGAGCGGTTGGTGGTTATGGTGACATTGCTTTCACTGAGCTACAGGCTGAGTAATTTCATATCACATAAGTATTTAAGCTAATGCTCTGGTACTGTAGTTTGCCAGGAACTCTTGAACAGGATGTGTGGTTGTCAAGGGGATTGAACCTGTGATCTTTTGGTTGCAAGACAAAAAAAAAGATTTCAAGATTTTATGTTCTTTTCATCATTATAAAAGACATGTCTGTAAAACTGTTCACAAGAAACCTTGCACTGAAAACAAGGCTGGTTATTGATCTTTCTATTGTGAATTTTTAATCCGTGGAGGTTTTACATTGAAAATTCCCCTCATTCTAAAACTAAAGACTAAAACTTAAAAAAGAACATGTCAACATTTTATTCTGCAAAAAGGAATGACTAAGTGTGATTTCAGTTGCATTTTCTGTTAGGACCTAATTTACTGTGACCTCTTGCAGCAGGGGACATAACAACTTTTAGATGTGTAGATGTGGAGAGACCTAAAATCAGACAGAAAACTGGCTCAAACTAATATTCTCCATTTATCTCTGTTTTTGTTTTTTTCCTTTTTCTCTCTTTTTTCCTGTTTTTTTTACATTGAAACTTTTAATGATCATTCACATTTTAGTTTGATGACCCCTTGGTCGCTAAAACTTGTTGCCATCACACTCTAAACTGTAATGGTTGAGTAAAAAAGAGAAGATGAGCACTGTTTTACACATTCTGTGAGACTGGCCTCTTGTAGCGACCACGTAGGCGGCGTTAGTCTAACGATATAAGGGGCATAGATATCAGGGGGCACCATATGCTGCTGTGCCCCTTCAACCCTTAATCCATGCCTCTACTGTCTTATCTGGTTGCCCTCGCCTGGAGACTGCTGGTGGGGGCTGGGAAACACTGTCCAGTACGCTGCACATTGCTTTGTGTTTGTAAAGTGCTCAATATGCAAATCCACTCAGTCCCAGATAGTTTGCCAGAATATGAGAGGCTAAATTCACCGTCACACGTGCAAACACACATGTAAAGGCATGGGTGTATCTGCCCACCCACACAAACTGACATGCACACACAAAGATCACCCCAACCTTCCACACACATTAATATCGCAGGGATATTGCACAGACTTAACTGATAATGCCAGATAGTAGTATTGTCACAGGCCCCACTGACACACTGTGTGTGTGTGTGTGTGTGTGTGTGTGTGTGTGTGTGTGTGTGTGTGTGTGTGTGTGTGTCCTATTTGTCCACTATCCTACACAAAGCCTTTTAAGTAGATCCCTGCTATTGGAGGAGCTTTAAATAAGCATAACACAATAATGGAACATTTGTCCATGCACGTTTGCCCCACATTGTGGCTGCAGGAAGGCAGAGGGTAGAAAGTCTCAGAGAAATATATGACACTTGTCACACTGTCATTACAGATAAGATAAATGGGTCTGTACAAAAAGTATCTACTTTGAGCTAAACCCAGCTCATCCAGAAGGCCTACAGAGTGCTAATGAGCACATATCAAGTGACAATGACTGGCTTGACTAGTTAGTGTCTTAAACTACTAATATAGCTGTTGTGAAATCACTTAAGACCACTTTGCAACACTGAGTCGTCACCTC
The DNA here is from genome assembly GCF_002814215.2 of Seriola lalandi dorsalis. Classification (NCBI taxonomy): domain Eukaryota; kingdom Metazoa; phylum Chordata; class Actinopteri; order Carangiformes; family Carangidae; genus Seriola; species Seriola lalandi. The sequence goes on from NW_019524908.1 coordinate 250,120, forward strand.
TTTTTGTCATCTCAAGCCAAATGCTGTGTCTCATTAAATGTTGTGTGTCCACTGTCAAATTTGCTCTGAGAGGTGAAGCCACCTCCATTTTCCTACATACAGAATTTACTTCACTTGGCATTGCAGACCACCCTGCAAACATCTTACAAGTAAATCAAGAGAAAAGCCAAGCAGTGGAGGGCGTTAATGGAAAATGAGGCTGGAAACAGTCCTCTTGTTAAAACAAAGAGAAATGGCTTTCTAAACCGAGTTCGACAAAAGACGAAGTAAAACATAAAAATACTCAACTGTCATTATCAATGACAAAATCAACATGGATTGATTTAGTGTAATACTTTATTTCACAGTGTTTCGAGTGCACCCACTCTTGCTTTCACAGCAAAAATAAAACATAGTGTAACTGTATTATCAAAAAACATTTTTAATGACTCGGCTAAACATTAACATAATGAATTTCTATTCACAGTCTCTTCACTTGTGGAGACTAAATAGAACTACATACATTTGTATCCCTAGCCTTCTGTAATTTGGGACTTAAAGTTTATTAGTTTCCAAATAAACCTTTGATTTTGTTGCAACTTCCTTTTCCTATTCTTGATAGCTTTTCTCTGCTCTACTCTGCTGTATATTATTAACAAATTAAACTTCCCTTATTGCTCTTTTGTGACCGATCATGCTGTGACTTGCTTATTCCTCTTCTGATGAGTAGCGGCTGCTGATCTGTGCCCAGCTTGCTTTGCTAAGAGGTGATTTGTGAATATGGAACAATGTGTAAACTATTGAGCCAAGGCCCAAATCATCTGCTAAGATGAGCTTTGCTACAGATTATGTCTGTCATTTGGTCTGTGACCCTGGCTTATAGATTATAGATAGCTTTGGCTTTATTTGATCAGTTCAGTGACACACGAGCAAGACCTCGCGTGCAAACACACATGTATACCTACACAGAGGTTAGACATAGGCAAACCATGTGAAGGAGACAGAACTTTAAAACTCTTGAATGTACAGTAGTGTTGCTGATAACAGGTTTGTTGCAGCACAGAGGATGGTCCATGTCTGTTAAGTGATAGTTGAGTTAAGGTCAAGTAAAGTTTAACTATTTACCCAGCATGTCTGAAAGGACTTTACATAATAACAATAATTTGCCTGTCTGACATCCTCAGGCTACAGTTCCTCAGCCGAGGGGCTCAACAGCAAAAATTGAGATTTTGGAACTGTTTGTAAGCCTCTGCCACAGGATCTCAGGCAGCGATCATGCTCATAGGGAATTAGCAAATCACAGATACAGGCAGGAGCCTGACCATTCAAGACTGTAAGTGATGGTGAACGTGTCAGGACAAACAGAGAGACAAACACACACTTGAAGCAGAGATGTTCAACTCACACTGATAACAGACAAGAACTGAGAGTAAGGATGCAGAAACATACCGCCAGCTCCGGACTGAGCGCCATGAAGCTGGTTTCTATGTTAATACTCTTTAGATTAAAGCAAACGAAGAGAGCTTGTCTTTCCCATGATAATGGATCGGATCTGAAGATTTCTACAGGTTTATCTCCCCAGGGGGATGGCAGTTCTAAAGATATGTGCAGCTTGGTGGGAAATGCTCTGCTGCCTGATAATTTCTTGTTGATTGTTGGTTACAGTCTGCCAACCAGCACCCTGTGATCGGGAAGGTGTGACAGGGTACATATGGGATGGTGAGATCAGATAAATACGATTGTTTGAGCATGTTTACTATTTATATGCTAGCAGTAGCTATTTGAAATGAGATTTGGTGAGAACTGGGAGCCAGTGAAGGGAAGTCAGTATGTTTGCCGTGTGATCAAATCTTCTGATTTGATTTAATATTCTTGAAGCAGCATTTTATATGAATCAAAGTTTTTTAATACAGTCATTGGTAGCCTGGAAACTATGAAATGGATTTACATGAATGTTGATGGAATTAAATCAGAGGATGTCACTTTGTGACATTGCAAAATATAGTAATATTTAGTATCACTGGCAAACCTGCCAAAAATACTGTATTTCAATTCAATTGAATTTTATTTGCATAGCATCAAATCATAATATACATGATCTTAATGCACTTTACAGGCTAAGGTCAAAGCATTACATTGTTATAGAGAGAAACCCAACAGTTCCCCAGTAATAATTATGTATATCATTGTATAACCTCCCCAAACACATAACATGTAAAAGAAAATAGGTAGATAGGTAGATCCTAGGAAATAACCTTTAGGTAAACCCATGTTTTTGTTTGAGAATGATTAAACCTACATGAGGTATGTTGAGATGAACAGTTTTAAAGGCAGAAATTTGAGTAAAACTTGAGTAAATTGTCAATAGAAATCTCGGAATCTTAACTAAGCGTTCTAATCTTGGTTCAATTCGTAACCGCCTTTGTAAGAATGAATGAATCAAGTTATTTGGCTACTTTTCTGTCCAATAATTCAAAATATAAAAAGAAAAAACTGAAAATCATTATCTATGATTTAAAATGGATTTATAAAGTAGAATGAGCTGTTGTGAGATGAAAGTGGTTGAGAAGGGTGGTGGTATGCTTTTGTCCCACTGTTCCTCGAAAGAGAGCCTCCTGTGGTGGTGTTAACAGCTCCCATGCACATAAACATATATGTACGCCCACACACACATGCACGCGCACACACATGTAAAGATGTACACATTTGCATAATGTCAAACAATCCAGTTAGCGATTGGGGGTAATTAACCAGAGACTATTAAGTCATTTTCTCTCTGTGCATCACAACTGTAATTATGGCAAAGCAACAATGATGTGCAATTACAGTTCATTGTCATTGCTCTGTAGTGATGCAATGTCAGTAAAGACGGTAGAACAGTCGCTGAGATGATGGAGAATTGCTCTGTATAATATTGATATAGATAGAAACCGCAGAATGGAGAAAAGGGGAGCGAGAGCAGGACTCAAAGGGACCCGTGTCTAACTCTTCATAAACATATCTCATAATCAATGGCAGAATATCAAGTGATCCATCTTCTCTGGCCTGTAAACGCTTGACATTTTCCCTTTATTAAAGCTGTGAGATGAAACGCAGGGTTTTAATGATGACATGTGATGATCAATGACTCCATTGTACTCTGCTGGAGGGTGCTTTATTAACACAGGGCCTTGTCCCGCTCCAGAACGATTTCTCCATGTTTAGAGGATGATTTCCCCATTGGAATTTGGGTCTACCATGGCCCGAGTTGAATGTGTGGCTCTTCCTCTTTTGTGCATTGTAATTAAGCAGAAAAAGCTGCATAATGCTTTGGAAGTAGGAGTGAGACGGAGAGAGATGGAGACAGAGAGAGATGTATCGAGTCTTTATTACTGTACCACTGTGTCATGAGAGAGACGCAGAGATGTGTATTTGAGCACAATGGAGAAAATGCTCATTGTTAAAAAAGAGGATAGTGTAGAATAGGAAGGCCAGTTGAGACTGTCATCAGTGTGCCTGCACAGCCACATGAGACTCTGTTCACCATTGTTATAATAAAATACTGCTTATAGATAAAAGCTCATGAATACAGGTTGCACAGCAGAGCTGAAGCAGCCACTCTGTAATGGATTACACTGCCGCCACACACAGCGGGGAGAGAAAAAAAATGACTCCAATTTTAATTAATCCTTGTTTAAATTAGGATGAAAAATTAATACTGCGAATTGGCTGTGCAGATGAGATGAGGCGTATATGATACAGTGTTCCCATAGAGAGTTATCAAAACATCACAGCCACTGAGAGGGTGGGGGTGGCTGGCTTTAAGAGCTCAACTCTCAAGGAACCTGAGTGGGAGAATAACTGGAGACCGGTTGACTGTAGATGGAGAGGTGAAAGTGCAGCACAGAGAGCAAATCAGCTGCACAGGCAGATTTCACACCTGGTTTCACAGTTAGTCTGAGAGTTGGCCTGAGAGTGAAGGATGAGATGCAGGTGAAGAGGGCAGGACAGTGCAGCAGGAGTGGACTGGTCTCTGGTCTTCAGACTGCAACCCTGTCTCCTTTGCAATTACATTTATATACAGCTAATTTGTTTTGCCAGTTATGTTTTGAGGGAAATGTAATTGCTCTGCACTGAACTCATACGCAGGTGGTCTGTGTGGATGGTTGATGTTGAAAATGCAGGACTTTGACACTGACCTAACCAAGTGTTTTACTGCCTAAACCTACCCAAACCTTAATTGTTGCGTCGTCACATCATAAACAGATTTAGTTTTCTACAGTGGAGGCTCAGACAAATGATAGCAATCAGGTCCTCAGATCAGAAAACAATTCTGTGTATATTTTGTCATTTCATTTGAAGGATTTGTCCTCATGGTGTTGATACAAAAATGTAATGTGTGTAGCACTATTTGTTCTTCAAAATGTGTTTGCTATTGCACAGAGTAGTACATAAGCATAATGTCTAGGGGACAGGGTTGCAGAAAAAGAACTGGTACCAAACTGGGGTGAGGTGAGTCCAGGAACAGTTAGTTTAGCTCAGTAGAAATGAGGCTGATATGATGACGTCATGTACTTTTGAGTATCTATTGAATTTGTGCCTAGATAAATTTTTACTACTGTTCTACTTCTTCTCCTCTCCTCTCCTCTCCTCTGTTCCCTTCAGCTCACAAACATCTGGAGCTTGCCTTGGCCTAAATCCCCCTTTTCTTAAACCATTTAACACTTGTTTGCTTCGTGCCATCCCTCGATCTTCCGCTCTCTGTTCAGAGGGCAGAGGGCTCTCGACAACCCAAATGCTTGATTTCCTGTCTTTTCATTGCCTTTCTTTCTTCCCAGCTTTGGGAGATGTGAATTAAAAGAAAAAAGAAATCTGAATTTTTACAGTTCATTTGCACTGCATTTTCTTTCCCTAGCCTGGTGTAGACTCAGGTGGGCATGAGTATTAATAGCTTCCCTCGTTCGTGACGTCAGCTGAAATCACACATGTGCCTCTTAACACTCAGACTGTGTTTTATGTTAGTTAGACACATCACTCTCAGCGGTAATTTAGTCAGTGCTGTAAAGCCCTTGTCAGTAAAAAACAGAAAAGAAAATCTCATTTTTCTCTTCTGCCTCTTAGCCACAATATCTTCATTTTTCTTCCTTTTCTCTCTTGTTTTCCCCTCTCTAGTTGTACCTCTTTTATCTGTTGCTAACCTGCTCTCTGCTTCTCTCCTGACACTCTTTCTCTTCTCTAAATTATAATGTGGTTGTCAAACAGTATTTCATTCCCCCTCTTTTCTCTGTTTCCCTGCATGTGTCCATGTGACTAATGTCTCTCTCTCTCTCTCTCTGCCCCTCTCATTGCGTTGAAAAAGGCCTGTATACTCTGCCTGAAATCTTTGTGGGGTCCTAAATGCTAAATGCCAGTCTGTCTCTGCCAGGCGCCCGCTTAGTGCCGGTCTCCCTGGTGATGAGACCAATGATCAGGCCGTTCTGCACCAGACACTGAGGGGTTTGTGATTGAGCGTGCATGTTTGTGTGACTATGGGTGTGTGTTTCTATTAGTGTGCAGTAGATTTTGTTTGTTTGTGTGTGTGTGTGTGTGTGTGTGTGTGTGTGTGTGTTGCCCCTATATCTGTGTAAAGATGTGTACTGTATTTAAGGGAGAAAATGCAGGGCAGTACGAGGGACATGTATTCACTGTCTCATTATCGTGTGAATGCATTATGTTTCCTGTCAACAAGCCTCTGCCAAACAAGGGGGTCCCTGTTCTCTCTGCCAGGGCTTGAGCGCCACAGCGGCCAGGCCCCAACGTGGTGCGGTTCTGCACTGGCACAATTCACCAGGAGTTTAGCTCCACAGACACTGCTGCTGGCCTCATCCTGATTCAGTCCATCTGTACTGGCATCTCAGCAGCCGACGAGGAATCAGTCTGCGGGAATGAGATGACTCCATTCAGAAACACTTAATGGCTGATGAAGGGCTTGTTACAGACTGAATTTAGATAATTATAATCCTGACTTATATATTATAGATAGTATTTCTACATACAATGCATTCTAATGTGTGTGTATGGGCAAGTGTGAGAGCATATGTGTCTGTCTAACCCATGTCCTTTTTTTAATGTACTCAAACTTAGCAATAGTTTTTAAATAGTAACTTTAATAGGTCCTTATGTCATTTGTTAAAATGTCAGTCATTAAAACACGCACAAAAACAAGTCTGTGCTTCTGAATACAATGATAAATGATAAGATAATAATGACCAATTTCCAATGAATACTCAGAGAAGATGGGAGCATTGAGAAGGTGATGTGCCATGAAGCTTCCCTGCATTTGTCAGCAAGTTTGGCAGGTGACTGAGCTCACCGTCTGTCACGTCTGTGTGTGTGCACGGCAGCCATGTATGGCGGCCAAGAGGCAGTGAGGAGCCCACCATCAGTGTGCCTGGGGTCCTCAGTCACAAATGTCCAGAAGGTCTCTGTGTTGTGGCACTCTTCAGTGTCAGTTGGACTTTAGCAATAGCCCTGCATTTATGTCAGGGAGGGTAGACTAAATGTTGGAGACAATACAATTCACTGGCATGACAAACCACAACTGTAAAGTTGAATAAAACCAAAAGCTAATAATTCTAAGGCCTGTTGCATTACACTGCATTAGCTTTAGCTTGGTGTACCTAATAAACTGGCATCTGAGTGTGAATATCAAGAACAGCTTTGTAGATATCTTAAAATAAATTATGGCTTAATTGTGCTCAAAAAGGAACGTCCACCTTTCATGAGTTGATGACCATGCTCCTCACTAATAAAACATCTGAGTTGATTCTAATTTCCTTAATTAAATCCCAAGTGGATTAACAACCAATAGGGGGACTCTCCATATAGTCAAGCCTGTGCTCTGAGGAGAACCACCAAGTGAATGGCCTTTGCCATAATCATCATTGGCCCAATAATACTCTGCAACAGTCTCCCTACACTGGTGCTGGGTCTCAGGCTGCTGTTGGGGTATTGATTGGGCTGACAGAGACTAATTCTTTGATACCCAGGCGTCGAGTTAGAGGTCAGCCCTGTGGTCTGAGCACTCACATCTCACTGGGACCAATTTAAAGGTCTGAATAGCCGAGGTTCCTAACGGCACGACTCCCTGTGTTCATGCAAAACTGAGGTGTTTTAAAGCTGTATGTGCTGGGTTTCAATGTGTGTGTGTGTGTGTGTGTCTATATGTATATATATGTGTGTATATATATATATATGTGTGTGTGCGCTTGCGCAGGAGGAAGTTTTATATGTATATATGTTCGTGCATGTGTGCTACAAAGTGCTTGTGCAAGCAACATTGAGATGGTTTGACTTGCATGTGTGAGAGATTGCATGCGGCTTAAACACTTATTATGTATAAATGGATGGATGAATAACACCTATGAAGCCTGTGTGAACGAGCATATTCTAGACAGATGCAGTTACCCAGAAAATGGCTCCAGTGTGGGATAGGGCCTCATGCATTATGAAGACTATTGCAGATTGTCTGTGGTTTGAACTCAGGTGGAGGTGAACTGAGTGTGTAAAGTGGGCTTTTAAACGCTATTGCCCTCCAAAATTGCAAGCACAAATGATAAGAAATAAAACATAAAATCAGCTCGGAGCCAGGAATTGTGATCCATTTCTTAATATTTAGATGCATCCAATGAGAATTTAAAATATAGAATGTATAGTCTTAATGTGGATAGTCTTCTTAGAAGGACTTGAACAAGTTGTTCAGTTTTGCCTCTATATTTTCCACTACACACAAGATAAGAAATATTTACACTCAGAGTACAATCAAGGATTTTCTTTCTTGTAGACTTTTCTTGTTCTGGTTCAGTCTAGCTACCTTGTAAATGGATCAACACTAAATCATGTGAGACACTCCAGACCCAGTCTGAACACCTTCTTTTGGTTTCTGACACGTGATAGAGGCCTGACAGAGAGAGAATAGAAGATAATATGGCTACATTCACTTCCAAATTGACTGTAAAATGACCTTATGATAAAAGCATATTTCAGTCCACTAAGTTGGCTCCAGCAGTCTCATTCTCTAACATATCTGTGCCAGACTGAGCCACTGTAACGGCTCCTATTTCCTTCACACGTATTGCAATTAAAACATGACTTGTGATTAAAGGACAGCAGTCTGCTTGGTAATATGTACAGCATGTGTGAGTGTGTGATTAAAAGGGAAACAGGCAATATGTGTGTGTGTGTGTGTGTGTGTGTGTGTGTGTGTGTGTGTGTGCAAGGTGAGCAACCTGTTTCTGTGGCATTACTTTATTATCTTTGCTATACCTTGTGTTCGTGTGTGTGCATGTGTGTGAACTTGTGCACGTGTCTTTATTATCTTGGCTTATTGGAAGTCTGCGTCAAGAGTTCCGAGTTCACACACCGGGTTAATTGACCTCTGGAGACGTTTCCTTCCTCAGCGATAATGAATGTCTGGATTATATGATTATTCTGCATTTGCTTTAGATGTGGGATTTGTTAAAGCTCTGAGTTCTGAGGTGACTCATTAATTCTTAAATGAGATATTTGAACATACTATTTCCCATACTTTTAAATTGTTTCCTTGATGCCTGCATCAAAAATGTGAAACACCAAATGGAATTTCGATTAACTAGAAGATGTTATTAACATCTATTAATTATTAAGATAATTGTAGGGTTTACGTTTTGAATGTATGCAACATTTTAAGGTGGGTACTGCAACAAAGAATACACGGCACACAATGGCCAAATCGTATCAAATTAAATCAAATTAATGTTGACAGAAATAGACCTGGACCAACCACATACTTGATACTTCAGGTAATAATTTTCCCTCCAAAATGGATATCCGGTGTTTTGGAACAGAAGTCTTCATTTGTTTTATTCACATGCAAATACATTTTTCATAAGCAATATTAAAAGGTCTGATCATCAATGATTAATAGTCTTTGTGCAGTAATGTAGGTTAGGGCCCAAGAGGCCAGCGAGCTGGAACGTAAAACAAACAAATCATTCTCCATAAAGGAAAACATCTTTTAACACCCTCTTCACTGCAGCCTGCATCGTAATGACCTGCGTTCCCAATAACAAAGAGAACTGATGATGGAAGACGATCAATGTGATGAAGTCATGCAGGGGTTTTGTTATTTGTGTTTAGATTTGTCTGAGGCACTTTCAAGGACAGTGTGTGTTTTTTGATCGTAAATACTCATACACATGAGCGGGCACACGCTCACTCGGAGGCATTCGCACCTACACAATCAAAGAAACAAACTAATGAAGCCTTTCATAAACAAACAACTTGATTAAGACTCAGGAGGGGAGAGAATCAGGTGTGAACACCGTGGGTCATGAAATCATGTGTGAACGTATGCCAGGGATCTGTTTTTAAAGATGCAGTTTGTATTGTTTTAGGAAGCGCTCCGCCTCCTCCGGGAGTGTGTCTGGGTATGTTATCGCCAACACTGCTGCTCACTACCTGGTGATCGTCTTCTGGCAGAGCACACTAGCAGGAGAGCTGAGAGTAGGTTTTGCCGCTGGGAGTCACAAAAACAGGAAGTTTTTCTTCAAGCTGCATTTCTTCAGTGTCCACTGAGCAGTTTGCATCCTTTTAGTTAAAGTTCTCTTCACCAAGATGTGAGCAGCTGGTTTTCCATTGCAGTTTTGTACAATGTAGAAGCTATTTTTAAGAAAATAATTCTGTTCTCTCCTCTCGTGGTACCATTTCAATTAAATTTGACAATAGATCTCAAGCAGTCCGCCTGTTTCTGGCTCTGGCGTGATAGAGGGGCAAAAAAAGTGTTTCCATTTCACTTATGTGAAATAATGCTCTGTCTATGTTTTTCCATTCCTTGTTTTTAAGTTTGCTATTTCAAAATGCACCTGAAGCAGGTTAATTGAGACACGGCTAGTGACGCACTAGAAAAACGAGACTTTTGCTTTTAGCAGCACATATATATTTTGCAATTTAATCCTCAAACTCTTGTTTCCACTGCTCAGATAGTGTGTCTTCAGGAATGCAGGCAAAATTAAAGGAACCCCACAGTAATTTGTTTTACTGGTGTTATTGGTGAGAGTTCAAATCTTTATGCTACAGAGAAAAAGCAAGAGCCGAGAGTTACCCTGAAAAACAAGGAAAAAATAGCAATAGAACAACATGCTAACACTAACTAACATGTTTTAAGATTACACATAATACACAAGATCTTTGTGTATATAAATTAATGTTTCTCAGCCCTGATCAGATGCATGATGCATGTGAGAACGCATTATTATCATCTGTGAAGGCAGGGCTTGTATTGTTTTCACCTTGTGAGGCTCTGTGTGTGTGTGTGTGTGTGTGTGTGTGTGTGCGTGTCATCATGGCAAAACGTTGACACCTTCTGTAGCGGGAAGTGTAACAGAGGCATTATCGCGTACATTGGCAGCTGTTTAGATTTTGTCTTTGTGATAGCATTGCAACCACGTACAATCATGAAGCTTTGCAGGAGTGCAGTTGACGTCAGAATGTCAATGTGTTGATGGGTGTCGTGACTGGTGGGATCCCATCACAAGATGGAGTTTCATTTTATTTAATTTATTCAATAGGGACAATGTGCGATATAGTTACTGCAGGAATCACCTTCCTGACTCCAGGAGTGTAATGCTTAAACAAGTGCATCCATTTGGCTAACATTGATCTTTTAGCTACATTTAAATATGTAATAATTGATTTTTGGAGGGCATCAACATTTAAGTTGATATATGGTGAGCTTACTAGCAAAGGGTTGCTTATTAACACATCAAGCAGCAGATATGGAGCAACATTAGCAGACTAAGTCCAGTTTAAAAAGCCAACTGCTACACTGATAACAGTTGTAGAAGTCAACCAAACACCAAAAAACAAAATCAGCTGAGCTGGCAGATGCTGAAATGCACCATAGAGCTGAGAGGAACTGTAGATAATCATCTGCGGGTTTGCCGCTACCAGCAACTCCTGTCACGTACATGTTATCCATTGTTACTATAAAAATATTGATTATAGCAGCTGTAAACCATAGTTTTAAACAGCCATGTGCAGCCACTGTTAAAACTACTTTTTGTAAGTTTTTGAATCAAGCTCCATCTGCTCTCAGCTCTCTCTGAACAGTTATCCTCCTGACTTAGTTTCTTACTCTCCAACTTTCTGTAAAATTTATACATCTATCCACTTATTCCCATGGATGCTTCTCATAGTCCGAGGGAAGCTGCCAAGCAACTGCAGATGAGCAATTATTAACATGGGTAAACACAGAGGCAGATGTTTGAACCAAGAACAGAGACACATGTATTAACATAAACAGTGATGTCAGACACAGAGAAAAAGGCCAAGACGGTGCACAAGAGGGAATTACAGAGAGATTTGTGATCCTTGCCCATCAATAGGTTTTTACCATTCTTTACTTGTGGTGAGAGACGGGGTCTACAGCTGGGGGTGGCTTGGTCTCCATGGAAACTGACATTCCCTTGAAGGTACTTGGCAGCCACTGCCAATTGTTGAGCCTGGGTAATGGTTCAAAATTCTCCGTAAAGTGCCTCAGAGGTTGAGATTAAATTCAACCTGCTCGAGGCAGACTCACGCAGTGACTAATCACACCGTTTTACACAGATGGAAAGACAGAGCAGACAGGGAAATATGTCACATGTCAAATGTTTAGCTTAGCATTTTTTTGTTCTTGGCTGCAGGTCACTCTATAGAATATCACTTTTCATTCAATAAAAAGACACTTTTAGTGTTTCTAGTCACTGATTTCTTTTATATCCATGGTAGGAGAGGGGGACCCAATCATTATCATAGTATTCACTTTGATTCAGTCCTGCACTGCTGTTCCATCAAGCTGGTTATACATTCCTTATTCCGTCATTCCTATTCAGAGGCAGCAACATTATCTTTATGTCAGATATATTAACTGTTAAAATAATAGCATGTGCAGCACCTGTTTTTCTCTGTTAGTTCTGCACTCCCTCTGCCACCCTCTTTCCCATGAGCCTTTGCTCCAGCTGGCAGACAGATCTGAATGAAAGTGGTCAGGCACCACTGCCTAACAACTGATGAAATGATTGCTTCTCTGCATCTCCAAGTGCAGAAGACTTTAGCTGTACGTGGCAGGTAGTCTGAAAGCCTGCTGCTGATGGGCCTGTGAATGTCAGCAGGTGAAAAGGATCAGCCAGGGGAAGTGTCAGCCTCACATGCCCATGCCACCAGCTGTTTTTAACCACTGAATGCATCATTGAGAACCTTTAGGTGATTTGGAATCGTAATTGTAAATGTGGGTTTACGTAAATAAGGACAAGGTATTTTTTCTTAGTGAGTTTGGCCTACTGCTGTTGAATTTGACCTTGTCACACATGAAGAGGGCATAATAGGATTCTCCATTCAGCAAGTGCATGACTGTACGTTTCCAATATTATAAGCACTCAGCTCTCTACAAAATGGTATTTGGACTGGGAAAACGAAACAGCAATACTGAGACATTTCTCAAGCAAAATAGACACCATAAATACAAATACACTGCATGCTATGTGTGAAATATAGTGTTTGAGATGAGAATTGGTCCTGTGATATGACTGTATGTGGTATGCATTTTTGTGGATGCATAAACCCGGACATGAACTTGCACATGAACAAACTAGCACAGACATAGTTTGTCACGTGTGTGTGTGTGTGCATGCGTGCATGTGTGCGTGCGTGTGTGTCAGTAGCAGATTGTGAAGCTTATTTGTATGCCACAGCAGCCCCTGTTGTTTCTAAGGCTCCTGTATCCTGGGTGGTCAGTCTGAGAGAATCAAAGGTTTTCAGCAAGGGACAGATCGTAACTGCCAGTGTCTCCTCCTTTCACAATACTGTGAATGGAACTACAGTGAGGGAGAAAGAAGTACTGTTTTGCACGAAAAGAAAAGAGACTGACTGAAATCGAAAAGTATATCAAATACTAGTTTATTTGCTGATCTTACAACACAGCAGATCTGAGTAAAAGTCCAGAGTCTTGAGACAGCACTGTAATCTAGAAAAGTAAAGAGACAGAAATTCACAAAATTGTTTTCCCCCCCCTGGAGAAGCCATTTCAAGTGGTTGCATGCAAGCGAAAAGCTTTTTATCACTGATGGTAATACTGAAAGCACTTTCAGTGAAGGTAAAGTTTCTTAGATGCTCTCTGCAGCTTAGCTAAATGTCACTGATCAATCTGCAGCCAGCACCGGACCATCCCACTGAGCAGATCCTGTTATCAGACAGCAGATGTAGCTGGCATCTGTTAGCACATGTACAATTCAACTAGACGACAGGTTTTTTCATCCAGCAGACATGAGCTGGTTGGTTCCAGTGCATCGGCTCCAGACTGGAAACCAGTAATTGAGGGCAGAGTGATTTTGGGAATTGGGGAGAAAATGTTATTTTTGGGGAATTTACTACTGGCAGTGTTGGTGGGCACGGTTTGGCACTGGGAGGCATATTAAACATTCATTTAAAGTGAATCCATTATTTATGATGTATAAAATGAAAATGCAAGCGTATGTGGCCAGCGAGCATTACCAAACATCTTATGTAACAATGTGTTTAATGTGCCCTCAGAAAATCTCCATCACTCTTTATTCTAAAACATTGTAACGCTGTATGCTGCTCCCACACTGGTGCATTCAGCTACGAGCAGAAGTGAAATACGTTGATTGCTGCTAATTGTAATGACAAGAGCATAGTAAAGATGATATTGGCACACTGTCAGATGCAAGTCAATGGAGTCACATCCAGCTGCTGTGTGATTTATTTTTCCTGGTAGAGAAAGAAAAAAAAAAAACGTTAGTTTAGGTGCTAAAGCAGATGATGATGATGGAAAGACCTTTTTGCATAAACGCTCAGAAGACAAGGTGATGATGCAAAGCTTTGGTACTGGTTTGCAATCTGAGCAATGTTGGATAAGTTCCTGTGTGTGTTGCAGACATACAGACATAGCATGTATTTACCACATGTGAATGATGACTCTTTTTTTTGTGGATATGCATCCATGCACAATAATTACTTCATGCTCACTGCCAGGGAAGGATTTAATTAACCGTCCCCTGTCAGGGTAGATAATTAGTCAATAATGTACACACACACACACACACACACACACACACACACACACACACACACACACACACACACACACACACACTCTCACTCTCTCTCTCTCTCTCTTTCTCTCTTATACACACACAGGATAAGTCAATATGTTTGCCATCCCAACACTAATGTTAAGACTAGAATGTTCTAACAATTTGCTGTTTAAAAGTACAAGTCCTGAGTGACACACCTCAATAGGCAATTACAGAGGAGTATTGAGAAAAGCTGCAGACAAGAACTGAACATGGTATGTGTTCTGTCCACCTACAGAGAGAAGCTAATGTTGATTTTTGTTTAAATTGCTTCATCAGTGTGGTAGCACACCGTATGATGTGCACAGCCTGGCTTTCAGAACACAACAGTAATTATGTTTTCCTCTCCTTTTTTTTGCAGGTTCAAGGTTTGATCTACACACAGGGAAAGGTAAAAAAAAATGTCTTTCACTTACTTCCAAATCTCTTAGTCTCTTAGCTCTTTCTCTACTTTATTTTCTGTGCATGTGGGGGGTGGGGGTGGGGGGGCAGGATGATTAGCTGGCATTAGACTGTATCTGCAGTTGTGTGTGTTCAGGTTGTGTGTGGATGGATATAGAGGAATTATTGGGGGGATTTGTGAACCAGTTTGTTGTTGTTTTTACTGCAGGCTCACACCCACAGTTAGTGCATACGGCTGTTGTCCTAATCACAGTGAACATATAATGTGGATTCAGGGTGTCTTATGGTATCAGTCATCATAATCACACACAAACACAGAACATGTAGGCCTACTGAAATACTCCAGCACACATGCATCTGCTGCTACTGCAAAAAGAAGTTTTTCTTTATGTCCCACATTTTGTCTCCACATGAATGCCATCTGTGAGATGCTAATGGTTGTTTTGGAAAATTATTACTTGAATTACTTTAAGTGTCTTAAAAGGTCCCATGCTGTGTGTTTAGCCATGCGTGTTCTGCATGTGTAAGGTTGTGACTCGACAGGATGTCTCTTCCAAATGATTTTGATAAACACAAAAGTACATCAGCACTTTGCCTATTTAGCTGTTGTCTAGGATGACATTTATCACTGTTTTTTTTTTTTTTTCTATGGTTCTGCCATCTAGGCAGCATTTTATCATCATGGTGATGGTGGACCTACAGCTCTTTTTGGTCTATTTCTGGCAGATGGAGTCTGTAACGGTTTATGTCTGTGGCCTTCCCTCTGTAGATCCCAAAGTATTTTAGTCCAGAATAATCCCCACCATCTGCTGTCTCCTCTACTACGTTTTAGCTTTCAGTATCTTTCCCTCTATCTGTCACTCTAGTTTATTTCCTGTGGCATTTCCTCTTTCTGTTTTCTCTGTATTTCTTCTCCGATCCCTCTCAGCTGGAACTTTTACTGTGATGCCCCTCTTCCTCTCCTATTCAGTCTCTCAGTCTCCATCACTTTTCATTTCTGTACTCCACTAAATCTCAATCTCTTGGCTCCTCTTTTCTCGTGGATCTTAATTTTCTTCCTCTTTCCTCCCATCCTCTTTTCTATGATCTCTTCATCATGACTTCCTCATGCTTCCTTTTAATATCTGCTTTTTGCCTGTCTTGTCTTAAATCTCTGGATGTCTCTACACACTCTGCTCCTCAGTGTTTCCCTCTTTATCCCCCTCTCCGTCCACACATACACGCCCATGCCAACCACAAATCCTAATCTGGGCTTCATGAACACACACTATACCCCCCAATTTCCTATTTGAAAGTATTAAAAATCCACTCCATTAGGAATGCATGGACATACAGTATATGTGCATTGTTCCAAAAAAAACTACTTTTCCGGTTGCACCAGCTATTTGTAAATCCATCCCTAAGGTTGTGTCTAAAGGATTCCTAATGTCTTAGGAACTACTAGCTAGTGATTGGGTCGTACCATTCAAACTCAAGGAATGTTTTCTTAGCTAGTAATGTGTAAATCCAATGCTATAAACATTTGTAGCATTATCCAATCAGAAGCAATTAACTGCATCAAACATTTATGTAGCATCATGTAATTTAAGTTAATATCTTTCCAGTTTATATCATCACCAATCTGCCATAAAGATGTAGTGCTCTTCAGAGGGCATATTATAACCTCTTGTAAACGCAATGATGGCTGAAGCACCACTCGCTCCTCTCGGCAAGAAACCACGTTCGGCGTAAGAGGAAACTTCCAAATAGCCTTTAACAGTCTTGTCAGACTTATATCAGCAAGCTAGTTCTGTAAATTGGTTCACTTGGCTATAAAACACAGAAGAATTATTAATATTAAGTAACAAATATCTATTGAAAAACTAATCTGTGTGGTGCAACTCTTGTGTAAATCTGTATTTAATTGAGACTTATTTTATAACTAGACCAACAGCAGTAGAGCCAGAAACAACCAACAAACTTTGTGCTAACCACGCTACTGACCAAATGTAGATCATTACATTAACACAGGCTGCTGGCTTATTCACGATGCAGTTCCTTGTAAATGATTTAGAAGTTTATAACAGAAAAAAAACTATCAAACTACAACTTATTGGTCAGAGACAAAGTTTCTCACTGTTCATCAGCTTTGGCTTGCTCAAGTGTCTTTGACCATACCTACGCCACACCTGAGAAATCAACAGATTTTCACAGTAAAATGTGTATTGCATTGTTTTGTCCTGTGAAACACATTCTAATCCAAATTCATTTTGACAGCTGAAAATGTCTGTGAGCTGGAAAAACATGAAAAATACACCAACTTGAACAGAAGTAGTTCAGAGAAAAATGGGCTCATGACTGAAATCACCACTGTAAAAAAAATTATCTGATTGCTCGGAAAATCTCATTTGAAATGTGGAAGGCTCTCATCTTCCCCTACAAGCAACACTCAGGTGCCCAGGGAAAAGGTACTTGACTCTCGGCTGCTCCACTGCAGTTGTTCTGTGGCAACTGGTACATGACTACTGCAGAAATCCTCAAGTGTTTACAACTGTATCCCTTCTCCTCTCCCAAAACTGATGCTCTGTAAGTGAGTCTGAGCTTTTTGTCAAATTAATACAACTGACAACATGACACCAACATGTCACTTAGCACAGAGACACGTGCATTTGCAACATTAATGATCTCCTTAGAGAGAAATTAAAGGGATTCAGATGTATTGTGTGTGTCCCTGAGTGGCTCACAACAACAGCAGTGACAAAAAAAAATACAGACAGGTATGACATCAGCACCTCAGCAACATGGTTGTCAGCCATGTACAGCACATCTCTGTACCAGCACACAGCTGGATTAACAATGACTGAATGGATTATTGAGTGTGTAAGTGTGTGTGTGTGTGTGTATGTGTGTGTGTGTGTGTGTGAAAGGGAGAGACTCAGATAGAGACATAATGATAAAACATGGTGGTGACTCCTGTGTCAAGTAGGTATTTGATAAAGCCGGATACCTTAAACAGATACTGATAATACCCCGAGATCATCATATTTTGGCTCGACTGCTAATGACGTCACAAAACCACACACTACACATGTACTTGTGAGCTTGCACACACACACACACACACACACACACACACACACACACACACACACACACACACACACACACACACACACACACTCTTCTGAGCAGATCATAGCCTCGTCATCTCGTCACTCCCATCGCTAAATCCATTAGCAATAGGAGTCACAACCTCATCCTCCCCCAATTCCCCCCCCTCTTCCGCTTCCTCTTCTCTCATTCTTTACCAGACAGCCGGTCCCCTATGTGGGACATTTTCTCTTCAAGCTCGTCTGAAAAATGACATGAACAGAGACAGCCGAACAGCGAGATTAAGCATGTAGGTGTTCACAGCCCCGAGGGCACTTGTGGGGTACAGTTTTCTAAGTGGCAGCTAACGAGCCAGCCTCTCATTGTGAGGCTCAAAATGACATATTCATCAGTTCTTACCTTTTCACAGTCCTCTGAGAGAAGACGGTCATGCAAAAGTAGATAAAGATAACTTCTACCACAACACACACATCAGCTAACACACACATCATTAGATTAAAACATCTGCATCTTGAGGCTTCAGGCTATAGTTGTCCTCTGATGAATTTTTCTTTTAGTAAAAACAAAGAATACTTGCTGGTAACGATGATGCTCCTTGAAATATGTCATTTGTCTTTACAGAACACTATAGTCAGTGTGTGTATGTGTGTGCGTATGATAGTAGTGTGATTGCCAGCTGGGCCATTTATGCTAAAATTGCATTCCACTCTGCTGTAAATTGCTTTGGATTGCAGTTGATAGCTACTTTTGCCATTTCCCTGGGAGTCCAATATTAAAATCCACCATGATGTCATTCTTCTACAGCTCTTTCATCCTCACTGCTGCAATGTGTTTCCTGGATTACTGTATTCGAACATCGCGTAAAGCTCTAAGAATGTCAGTAATGAATGTAAGGCATGCAATCTGCTCAACTATTCAAAACGCTCCTAATTGAAATGCTGAAAAAGACAGCTCTGGCTAATCAGCTTAGAGATGTAGTCCACAGTTGACGGATAATAAAGAGGATCTTAGTGCTGAAGAGTCTATTACCACCCCTGTAATGAGAGTTCACATAATATGATCTGAGGACAATGGAGGGATGGAGAAGTCATAGGAGAGAGGGAGTGGCAGGCTGGGAGAAGGGAAAGAAGAGATGGCTCCTGTTGTTGAAAAAAAAGAGGGTTCAAAAAGGGAAGCATCACATCAAAGGGGCTGAACACCTATTTGGAGAAATTAGTTTAAAGTACAGGTTTTAAAGGTAGTGATGTGTGTGTGTGTGTGTGTGTGTGTGTGTGTGTGTGTGTGTAATGAAGTGAAATGCAAATAGAATTTTGATACAGGATTTAAGAATAAGTGTGGCATAAATACTCACAAATGTCTAATATTGTATGCTGTTTACTTCTGTAAGTTAAACCTTAAAAATAAAGTTGAATGTATCAGACTCCTGTGCAAAGAAACTAACACTGGAGCTACAACATATGAAAAACAATCAATTTCATACCAGACTAAATAGGTTATATGCCATTGCCTTGTAAAGTACATGACATGTGAGTTAAGGTATGGTTAAGCAGCTAAAAATACTTCATTACTAAAAAGAAACATGCTTACTGTAGGACAAGGGACTTCACCCATGGTCCTCCCTGAAAGATTATGTGTGAGGATAGCAGTAACACCACTTCTGTTTATGGTACAGGAAAATGCAGAGCTGCTTGTCAGGTGGTCAAATTGTTTCAGAAATGTTAACCTGAGTGCAACATGATGAATGTGAATTCTGAATGTATGCACCGTTATCCCAATATTTAAACAATAATTGCGTCTCCTGTCTCTCTCACTGAGTGCAGCTGTTTGGATCAGGTATAAACACTTTTGCCTTTCACACTGCACATGACACAAATTCAACAAATTCAAGCACAACCCATCTTAAGAGAGGAGAGTCATGCGCACAACTAGCACCGCTCTCTTGTCACGAAAATGTAAAAAACAAAACAAAACAAAACAGTTATTTTCTGCATTGGAAGAATCTGGTCAGGACATGTGATCAGGAGTCTAGCAGCTGACGTGAACATGTGAATAGCTTTACCACTCAAGGCAAACCAAAAGTAGTGTAACTGACCCCAGAAAAGATAAAAACATGAGGACAATGAAAATGGACAAAAACAAGACTCAAAGATAACGTAAAGGCTGAATGTTTATATTATATCAAACTTTTTTTTTTCTTACTTAATTACAACAAAAAATTGTGATTTTTGAAAGGTTTGAGAATACAGCAGAAAATGAAAACCCCAGTTTGAGCCCCCATTGCCATCTGCAGTCTATGATGACTAATGTAACAGGTGGCTTCCCATATGTAGATAAATATAATGGCATATGCGCTGTTGACTGGTATTGGAAGAAGGATTTTTGATTATTATGAAGTGTATCTCATCATATTGCCATGCCCTATTGATAGGACAAACAACCTCACAAGTACAAGCGCCTGTAAAAGTAACAGTTATTAAGTGCTGACTAGTTTGTTTCCAGCAGCTCAGACAGGCTGCTCTGTGGAATAGGATAATGCACCTTGTTTCTGACATGATGCATCCTGGGAAATCAGTGCGGCAGTGAGTACAGTTAACATCACAGTGCATGAAGGTTCACTGACGGGCTCTGGTGGAGTGATAAAATGCCACAAGGCAACTCTCTCTGGACCCCCTGTCACTCATCTCTCTCTCACTTTCACTTTCGCTCGTATTCTTACTGACCCTCCAACCTCGCCTTTCGACGTGCACATACTGTACATACACATGCAAAGTTCCTAAAGCCTCTGTTTATGAGTCAGACAGAGGTCAGGGCTGTGCAGTACAAGTGGAATGACACAGGGCAGCTCACTCCTGGATAAAAAAGGCAGTGTGACATAAAACCTTACCTTAGAGCACACAAGTCACCCTGGCTCTTCTTAGCTCATTGTAAAGTTCATCCAGCAGTTCTGTGGAATGTGTTTTGTATAATCCTGTTAAAGTTGAAAGCTGAAACAAACACCACCTGGAATTAACGGTGCATGCCACATAGTTATTGAAGGGCCTCAGTGTGATCAGATGTCCAGTTTTAACCTGTCCTTGCGCTCACTGTCCTCATGTAGTCACAGGAGCCAATAAGATTATTTACACACACTCAGGGCACTAGGTGTTTTGTCATTCATATATATATATATATATATATATATATATATATATATATATT